>NW_026623495.1:454401-475479 GCF_030028575.1 Malurus melanocephalus | reverse complement strand
TGCATAAACCACAATATTCTYTTGTTGTGCCAAGCACCTCAGAGCTAATTTTGTTACCATGATGCTGATATCTTTGTCAAATGCTTTTGTGAAATGTTGTGAGACCTRTCAAGAAAATCCATCATCCCTGAAACTATACCAGGTGTTATAAATTGTAATTRTCATACTTCTTYATRTTAGAAATATATWTTATTTTAATAAGAAAGGGTGATACAGGGATGTGTGATATAGAGTTGTATGTTAAGTTATGCAATTAATTATGCTCTTAACCCTGGGAACCAGTACCATCACTTTTCATTGACGTTGTTCATGCCTTGACTTCCTAGACAGTAAGGCACAAGATACAGTGAAAAACTTTAACATTGTGCTGAATTTTCTTTTTTTCTAGATGTAATCATATTTGAGCAAAAAGGTTTTCATCTTGCACCTGACATTCAAAACCTCACAGTGCTGATTCAAACTTTTCTAAAAGAGCATCTCCAAGTAGAGATACTTCAGTTAYATTTTATCCATCTGTCATGGGATGAACACAAAATGACAAAAAGCAAAAGATAATATAGCCCTTAAATATTCATTATTCATATGACTGCAAACAAGCAGGTTAATAAGGGAACAGTGGAGGGAAGGGCAGGAAAAGGTCTTCCCAGTGATTTAAAATCAGAGCTCTAAATCAGGTGCCCCCAGCTGAACACTCAGTCTTTTATCACCTAGATTTCCACTAGCAAGATGCCATTGTTGAGCAGTGCCATCAAAGTCCAGGCAGCCTTCAACCAATATCTGTCTCACACAGCCTTTCACACAATGGAGAATAGTCTTACCATTTTATTGATAAAATTCTTGGCATTTTGTTTTTTTTCCTCGTTTCCATCCACAGTTGCACACTGTAGTAAAAAATAAATTGTAAAGACTGGTATTACACCCGCCTCTCTCAGTTCATTTCTTGTAATTAGGTCTTAGTTTCTCCCAGACAGAGTGACAGGACAAGAGGAAATAGCCTCAAGTTGCACCAGGGGAGGTTCAGGCTGGATATTAAGAAAAATTTCTTCACTGAAATGGAGGTTAACATTACAACAGGMTGYCCCCMCAGGGAARTGGTGAAGTCACCATCCCTGGAAATGTCCAGAAAATGAGTAGGAGTGGCACCTCATGATATGATTTGGTGGACATGGTGTTGTTCAGTCACATATTGGATTTGATGATCTGGGGGTCTTTTCCAGCTTTAATGATTCTATGATTTACCATCAGAATACTCAATACACTGGGACCAGGCGTATGCATGTTGTAGGCATTTTTTTTCCTGTGAAAATTACTAGAAGCTGCAGAAGGCAGTCAGATTCAGTGATGCTTCATCCCGTGTGAGTTGATGGGGATAACCACTCAGACTTTGCATTGCTTGTTCATCCAAATGCCACTACTTACCTGCAGGAAAYGGAACATCTGCTCAGGAGGCTGAGCTACCGCTCACCCAAAGTACAGCAATTATGTCACTCTTCTGYGAGTAGGAAGGCATCCACTTTCATGTGAAACTAGACAAAGGAAGAAGCCAGAGCTTTCATGCTCTTGATGCATGATCTAGTCTTGGGCTAAGCCAATAACCCAGTGGGRCTAAGGGAGATGAATGACTTTTACCTTTCCCCTCTCTGAAGCTTGTATGAGAGAAGACTGACCCCATGAGACATCCAGCACCCCCCACAGATTTGGGACAGAGGCCCCTGGCTATGGGTGCCATGTAGATACTTTTTTGCTGCCTAGAGCACTACAATGTCCTTTGCTTCTCTCCTTGTGATATTTGGAATGGTCTACATTACAGAAACCTCTGCCAGGTTTGCTAGGGTTATGAATCTCAGCTGTGCTTTTTTTGGGAATTCTGGTTGCCATCTCAGAGCCTTCTTTTTTTTATCCAAAAATAAATGCTTTGTAAGTCTGCATCTCTTCACAAATATATCCTGGGAAGTTTCTCAATGTCCATGTCTAGGTGATGCAACACAGTTAAGATACAGTTCACTACAGACTATTATTTCTTACTGTTCCAGCAAGTGTAGAACTTAAAAGAAAGCTCCTGTTGTGCCCCCAAATAATGTGCAAGTTGCCTAAAATTCCAATGAGATGTGTATGCAAATTAAGATTCAAAGGAAGAGCCTGCAAATGATTTGTAATGTGACTCTTAAACTACTTGACGGAATTACTTTAGCTATTCTCCATAACTATCAGTGACTGCCTATATTAGATAGTATGTCCTTTTTAAGGAACAGGAATTCTATATTAAGAAGCAGGGTTTCCAATCCATGGCTCATTGGAAAGAGGACATGAATTTCACATAAAAGTTAGAGAGATCATKAAACATGTGTAGAAAAAAGTCATATCAGAGAAAATTAGGGTGCCTTCTGCATTAGCAGCCTAGGATGAATAAGGATCAGTTTTATCTGATAATGAGTTTGGAAAATTAAATTGGAAGAACTAGATGTTGCAGTGATCCCCTCCTGGAAAGGGAAAAGATGTCATCTGTGATCACACTAAAAGCTTATTACCTTTATTAGGCTATACACAGTCACAGCAGCTCTTAAGCCTCAGATGTCRAATTTGGGCATATCATGCCACAGCCATGGCCAAAATCATAATGAAGGAAGGTAAATGGATGGTGAGAAGAAGTGGCTCCAAAACACTTCAAAAGAGGTAAGCAGAGGAAGAAGAGGAAAAACCCAACTGTCTTAATCAGTTCTAGCTGAGATCACTCCTTTATTGATCTGAGTTTCTCCTAAGACTCACCCCAGTTTGCTCAGCTGCCTGAGCTTTTCACTCTGTGTCACACATGGAAGGGAAAGCACCAAAATCCTTAAATGAAAGTAGGTACAGCTTGTTCTGTAGGGATGATTTGTATTCAAAGAAACAAGGGATTCAGCTTTGAACTAGAAATAACTTTACCTCAACGTATTATGTTACAGTCCTTATTCAGAGATATGAAAAGCTGTAAAGCATCCTCTGCGTAGTAAACAGATGTGTTTGAAGTGCTATTTCACTGGTTAGTCCCAAAACTAAATACAAAACAGTGTTTTATTGCCTGGTCTTCAGATCCTACATCACCAGAGTTGTTGCAGTGCTTCTCTTTTGTGTGTGGAAGAGATCCTCCATCACATAAAAGGTCTGGAGACATTCCTTGGTAAARCATGGGAGTGCCTGTCGCCTACCAAATCATATTCAAGGATTCTGCCTATTAGTTCCTAAGGTGAAAGCAACTATARTTAAGGCTTTTAGTAGCTTTCAGTAAGCAATTTTATTCTTATCTTTAATTATTCTAACCTGCCTAAACATTTTTAGTAGTATCATTGGGCTGGTACAGTTCAGTTTGTCTGGTTCTGCCTCTCATTTTTGTCAGAATTTAAAACAAAGTAACAGTCTCTAGTAGCCAGGAGTTCACACAGCTCATAAATTTGTGGGATAGGGGAAGAAGTGCACTGATTAAGAGTGCCTAAGTGGCAAATTAAAAACGGAGACCAGCTACAACGCCACTGGTATCATATTTTTATGCTCTGCCATGCAACAAATACAGATTAATTATTCTGTGTATTTCTACAATACATTAGTTTTATCTATTTTTTTTTATTGTTAAATTTCAACCTGTCTTTTTTGGAACTGAAATGATCACTTTCTGCTACTCTCCATTTTTCCAAAGCCCTGTTACAACCATCACATAAATTTTCCAAGATCCGTAGTGAAAGTCCCAGATGTCTCTCAAAAAAGCTTTTAAAATTGGTTGCAAGTTTAGTAGATACAGATATATTCCATTTATTTAAAAAAAAAAAAAATCCCAAAGAAAAAACACACTAAAATACCAAAAACAGAGATTTCTTGTTTTTCAAGTAAAGAGCTTGAAAGTTAGAAGCAGAGTCATCAAGTGTGGAAGAGACCTTCAAAATCATCCAATCCTACAGCCCACCTAGCATTGTCACTCTAACAGTTCACATTCCTCATCTTTYTGATACACAAAAGAAGAGCTTAAAGCAAAATCATTAGGTAATTATTACTCTATTACTCTAATGCTGAAGTTCTGTGGATTCTCAATTTCCACTCTTTTTTTTTCTTCACAGTGTTTATAATCACCCGAATAAAAAGATTACAAAATTTGTTGATATTATATATGGAGGCTTATCATCAGGAGGATTAGATCCCTCATAGATTTGGAGAGGAGTGTGAATAAAATCTTGAAAARTATTATCATCCTCGTGATACAGAGAAATCTGAAACATTTGGTTGAACACATCTCTGTCATTAGAAAGAAGCAGGGTAATTTATTCATATCTTCCAGACAAAATGAAACATGTTCTCTTCTCTTAGTAGCTCAGAGTGATGATTAACAGCAACCATTAAATAAGCAAAATATTTTTAAATCATAAGACTTGATCATTGGAACAGATTTGGCTGTGAACTACTGGTCTGGAGTCAGAGCTACTAACTGGTCCCATTCATTTGAAATGACACAGAAAGAGAGAGATGGGTGTATTRCTCAATCACAAAATGTCTATGACAGTGATCCTAAGTGTGTCTTTAGAAGAAAAAAGAAATATCAGCTTCAGCTCATGTCATATATTTCCAATTAAAATAGCAAAATAGAAAAAACAAACCAATACACATACTGCTAAACACTGAGTATAGCTTGGTCACACACAAGAAAATGTATCTCAGAGTAGGACAGGTGAAAAGAAAAGTGAATACTATGATCAGCAGAATTAGACTATCATATGGTACCTTGCTGAGCCTAGCAACAGAAATATGAAGGGCAAGAAACTGTGTCATTTAGAACTGTACAAATACTTCTTAGGAGAAGAGCAAGGTAAAGGGAAGGAGTTCTCTTTGGGAAGGAATTTGACCACTGAAAATAAATTATAAATTGACTAAAAAGTAAATATATATAAGGTGGATATGGGAAAAAGTTGGCAYAAACTCCTAGTAATAACACTGAGAGCAAAAGCCCCGAATTGGTTTTAATTTGGTGATCAATAGAGGCAATGTASAGTGTGATTGACTGTGACAGCAGGAATGGGCCAAGGGCATTCCTTCCAGTTCTGTTACTTGTTCATTAGAACAATTGGTAATTTTTTGTTGCACCCCAGTTTAAGAAAGGTTGAGTGTGAACTCTGAAAGCACTGATAAGCTAGCTTGGCTTTCATCTTAGGAGGCAATTGAGAAGCATAAGAGATAAAACCAGTAAAGATAGTAGATAATTAATGACAATTAGTATAGTTTTATAATAAACAGCTCTTATCAAACAAATAGTGTCTTCCTGATAAGATTACATTTGGCTTGGGATAGTAACTAAGATTTTACAATATAGCTAGACATAGAACACAGAGATATTTGTTTTTAAGATGCCATAACAAGCAACATTCACAAAGCCGATATTAATTATATTATATAATGTACTCATTAGTCAAGGGCTTATAGTCTCCTGTCCTTACAGAATGCTTTTAGTTTACAGAGTCTCCTGCTATCCATTGGGGGCAAGTGTTTTCAATGTTCTACAAGAAAAGATAAAATCAATACAGATAAATATAGGGGTGACGCAAATATTGGTAGAGCAATAAATAATAACAGAGGCAGTTTAGTAATAAAGTTCTCTATGCATCATTTGGTAAAGGTATAGTAAGGCTAATTTGAACATATACAAGGTCAAATAGTAAGAAAAAGGGAATCTATATCATATTTATGGAGTAGGAAATAGCTATGTGGAAAACACTGACTTGGACAAGGCCTTAGAATAAAACTGAATGGAAATGGATTTTGAGTTTGTTAATTTTTWACATAAAAAATTGTTAATTTTTAATAAAAAAGTCATATATTAAAAKAAATTATTTCACTTGATATGTTTTCATTTTTAATTCAATCCTAATTTTGAAATTGAAGGGATTTTTAATTGAATAGAATGTTGTGTTTGGAGGAAATAAAAACTATTAAACATATCAGAGGAAACTTTGGACTTAAACATTATTTTTAATCYAAAAAAATCAAAATGTTTTAAATTCTGCAAGTCTGAAACTCCTGGAACTAAAGTTTAGATATTATACTGCTTTTTTAGCTGCTCTCAGAAAGTTTCTCTGAATTGGACATATTAACACAGATTAATTGGTCATAGTTGTGCTTGAAACCTTGTTTCATGATATTCCAGTATCATCATGAAGCCTCTCTATAGTTTGAGTCATCCTGCATGTATGAGAACATAATGCCTTGAATGTTATGTCCTTACTGAAACACATCAACTATCTTTGCAAATAACTGTTTCTATGAGAAGCCCTTTACCTTCCAGGGGATACCTCCAGAAGATTAAAGAATGTGGGATACCTTTCTTACTGTGCTGGGTTGATGCTGGATGAATGCCAGTTACCCCACCAAAGCTACTGTACCAYGCCTCATCTGTACAGAGAAGAAAAAATAAAATTAAAGGCTCATGAGCCATTTTAAGGACAGGGAGAGATCACTCACCAGCTACTATCATGGRCAAAACAGRCTTGACTTGGGAAAATTAGATAATTTACTTACAGTGAAATCAGAGTAGGAAAACGTGAAATAAAACCCAAGTTTTATTTAAAACCCTCCCCCTAAAACACCTTCCTCCTACCCCTCTCTTCTTACCCCCTCCACCCCTCTCTTTTTCCCAGGCTCAACTTCAGTCCCAAATTATCTACCTCCTCTGCTGCAGGAGACAGGGAATGGGCTTGTAGTCAGTTTATCACATATTGTCTCTGCTGCTCCTTCCTCCTCACATCTTCCCYTGCTCYAGCATGTGGTGCCTCTCATGGGCATCCTCCACCCCTTCCCCAGTGTGTGTCTTTCTCACAGGCTGCAGTTTCCTGCCATGGATTCCTTCCGTGGGGCGCAGTCCTTCAGGAACAGGGTTCTCCAGTGTGTGGCCCTCATGGGGTCACAAATCCTACAAACAGCAAAGCTGTTCCAGCATGGACTCCCCTCTCATCAGGAGAGGGGCTCAGATCCTGCCAGGAGCCTTCTCCAGCATGGAGGGTGTCCACCTGATCCAGGATGGGATCCTCCATGGGCTGCAGGGGCTCAGCTGCCTCTCCCTGCTCTTCACCACGGGCTGCAGGGGAATATCTGCTCCTGAGCCGGGATGGATTTCCCCCCTTAGTTCTTCACTGACCTTGGTGCCTGCGAGCTTTCCCTCTCACACAGCACCACTCCTGTCTCTGCCTGCAGTTACACAGGGGTTTTTCCCTTCCTAATGGGGTTCTTCCACAGGCAGTAMCACTGCTGCTGATGGGCTCAGCCCTGGCAGGTCCAGTTTGGAGCCGACTGGCACTGTGTCTTTTGGAACATTGTGGGAAGCTTCCAGCAGTTTCTCCCAGAAGCCACCCCTGTARTTCCCCATGACCAAAASCTGGCCACACAAACACAATGCACATACCCCTTGTTGATTTAGCTTACCCTGTCTGCTAAGCCAGGAAKATTAAAAGAGAAAGAGTCAGTAGCTATGGTCAGGCCATGCAGAATAGCCCATGGGGTCTGCTGGTGGATGAAAGCATTTGGCAGTGTCTGGGACTAGACATTTGTTAACCTAATAACAGCTGCCTGTTTGCACAATGTGAGTCTTCTTGAATCTTTTATGCAGTTCTCTCATGGGAGCACCTACCTTCCAATTTAATAACTTCTGGTTATTTTACATTTGGAATTATTTATAAATCTGTATAATACAATGCAAATTTATGATAATAATGGCCAAATAAAGCTGATAGTTAAAAAAGGAAAATCGTRAATATTCTGTATTTTTAAAATGGACCTCTTTTATTTTTAAGTGTGTCACAGCCCTGCAGTGTTCACAAAGTTCCACTCCTGATCCTGACACAGAATGCTATTACATTGCAACAATGTCAAGGAAGTGCATAGAAGCAAAAGAAGGCATTTTTAAATGTTTCAGCTATATTATTTTAGTTGAAATTTGAAATAGTCTCTTTGCAAACAAACTTTCTAGGTGTGAACTTCCAGGCTACTGAAGCTATTTTAAGTGACATAGGAYTTTGCCAAGTGTTAAATCCCACAGYYGCAGTGGTTGACTGCTCCTTTTTCTTAGCCTGCTTGACCTCATTGTATTTTTCACCTCCTTTTCAGAGGTCCATGCTTGTGGACTGTGTCAAGGAAGGGAACATATTTTCTAGTTATTTCCCTATTTTAATTGCTATCTCGTGCTATATTGGTGGCAACTTTCTGTGCTTCCCTCATTCTCACTCTTACAGAATATTTAAGTTCTTTCACTTTTTTNTTTTTTTTTTTTTTTTTTTTTTCTGTTCTCATTGCTTCTCATGTCTTACTACTGGTATCAAACTGAGTTATCCATGTAAAGAGTAGTGCACTTTAAGCTTACTATCCCTCATTTCCCCTGCTTGAATCTTGTTTCCTTGTCTGAGCTGCTCTCTATGCCATATTAGGCCCATGCTATAGCAATCCATTTTTAGCTTTTAAACTTATGGTCTTTATTTCTTGTCTTGCTAGGCCTGAAAAATGAGGGGTTTACTCCCCATCAACCACTTTTATTTATTTTGGCTCGTACAGCAACCACCTCTAGACACTGTCTTTATTCTTGAATTTTACTAAAGCCCTTATTCATGTTTCAGTTATGCTAGGGCATTCTGAAAATTAAGCATGTAATTGTCTTTTAGCATCAAGGTCTAARATAATTTCCAAAGTATTTATAATCATTTTTATTTTGACAAAGTGGTAAACAGAAAACTTAATATCCAATTGTTTTAAGGTATAAAACTATCAAGTGTAACAAAAAACCCTCAAAACTCGAAAATGCAATGAACATAATTACAAAACGGAATTATAATCCCTTATTTATTGTGTCCATGGTTTGAGTGAACAGGTTGCTACATCTTGCTACTCA
Source organism: Malurus melanocephalus (assembly GCF_030028575.1). Taxonomy (NCBI): domain Eukaryota; kingdom Metazoa; phylum Chordata; class Aves; order Passeriformes; family Maluridae; genus Malurus; species Malurus melanocephalus. The sequence continues at coordinate 466,592 of NW_026623495.1, read as the reverse complement.
CTCTGTAGAGAGAGCTTGGAGATCTGTGCAAACATCCCTTTGTTATTTTTCTTGTCTGGGCTTGCTCTCTTTAAGGACTCTATGATCTTCTTTGGGAAATGGCTGTTTGATCTTGTGTACCCAAAAATGCTTCATCCATTGCTGGAACTACCAGAAATAAATAATAAGATTGCTGAAATGTCTCAGAGACTCTCAGCCTGCCCCAGAAWAAATGATGATCACAGTTACAGACAGGGACAGGACACACATTAGATGCTATGTAAATCTCAGCTGAACTCCAAATACAGGGCATGAGTAGAATTTAGATCTTTGTTGAGAAGCACATGCATGAAAGATTAAATATGTGACAGAGCTGTTTGAAAAGATTAAGAATCATTAGAGGTTATGTGGAAACAAAATGTCATGGTTTAACCTGCCAGGCAGCAAAGCATCACACAACTGTTTGCTCACTCCCCCCTCAGTGGGATGAGGGAGAGAACCACAAAAAAAAAAAAAAAAAAAAAAAAAAAAAAAAAAAAAAAAAAAAAAAAAAAAAAAAAAAAGATAAAACCTATTGTTCGAGATAAAGTCAATTTGAAAGGACAGAAGAGGGAAGAGCAAATAATAATAATGATGGTAAGAGAGCACACCAAACAAATGATGCCCAATGCAATTGCTCACCACCCTCTGTGTTATGCCCAGACTGTGTCCAAACAGCACCTGACACCTCCCAGCCACCTCCCCTCAGTTTTATTGTTCAACATGGTGCCATGAAGTTTGGGCCATCCCTTTGGTCAGGTGGGGTCAGCTCTGTCCCCTCGCAGCTTCCTGTGCACCCCCAGCCCACTTACTGGTGTGGGAGCAGAAGGAGGAGCAGAAAAGACCTTGACTTTGTGTAACTTCTGCTCAGCAACAACTAAATCAGTGTGTTACCAACAGCATTCTCATCCTAAATCCAAATCACTGCACCAGCTACCAGGAAAAAAATTAACTTTATCCCAGCASAAACCAGGACCAAAAAAATGYGTAATAAGGTATTTAAGAAACATAGATAAGAAATTAATTGACTCATACATTCTGTGATTTATGGCAGAATTTAATTATTGATAAAATAGATTAGCTACTGAGTATAAAAATAGGAGAAGGGTTTGATTTAAAACTGAAAGACATAGAAAAACAAAGATTGTACCTAAAACTACACAWAACACTTAAATTTCAGCCTTTCTGAAATGCAGTACTAAAATCCTATTCTGTAGGCATTTTTAATTTTAATTTTTATGTTCATTCGGTATTTTGGATTTTTTGTTGTGTTGTTTTTTGCTTTTCATCTCTGACCACTGGCTGGTCTTACCTCCCTGAAACATCTGCAGGAAAACCACAGTGCTACCAGGCACTTGGCCCAGGAAACCTGGTCCAGGTTCAGTGGGATTCTCTAGGAGAGGGTGAGAGCCAGGGTGAGAGGGGGACATGACTGGCAGTAGGAAATGGCAGGATGCTTCATCTGCTTTTCCCGGTTCTTCAGTATTTTTTTGTGCAGCAGGGTGATGGCAAGTCCTTTCCTTTAGACCTGTTAGAATTTGGTTAGAAGTTTGAAGTTGAGAGATAGTTAATTGGAACAGAACTTTCTTCTAAAGGTTTTGTCTTGGTTTTTTTCTTAAATTAAATTTTGTTTCCTATTCCAGCATTACACTTGAGACCATCATACAATCCCTCCTYTTTACACAGTTTTTGCTGCTCTAATTAATTCTCTTCTTTTCTTCTGTAGTCTCCCATCTCTCCTCCCTTCTGAAACTAGATCAAATAATAGAGGCAGGCTTCCAACTTTGTTGTTTGATGTGCTTTTATCAGAAAATGAAGCAAAAACAAAAAGTGTGACTTTCTTATTGTGATACTGTTTGTTGCTAAAATGAGGTCTATGTGAAAAAAAAAAAAAAAGAGATTTTAAGATAGCAATCAGCCTTGTGATAAAACCTCTCACTCCCCAGCACATGCCAAATCTTAGAAATATACCTGTTGTTGTTATATTAGTTTTAAGAACTCAAAGATGAAGGGTATAAAGTATCTCAGTCACCAAGCAGACTGCAGGATAATCCACTAATCCAGAGAGATGAAAGGAAATGCAGATTTTATGCCCTCTTGAGAGTGGCAGCCTGTCAAAAAATAGATCCTTCTGCTCAGCTTGCCAGAAAAAGAGGGAAAAGAGGGAGAGAAAAGGTCTCTATCTCAGAGACACAAACACACATACATGGACACAATAAGAATGTCTGTGCTACTGCAGTGCATCGATCAACACTCCTGGAAGAAATCAATGCCAAAACATGTATTGATATGTACCTCTATTTATTTTATGATGAGAAAGAAAAAATATTGGGGGGGGGGGGGGAAGAAATTCTCTTTGCACTTTAAAATATGAGGACAAAAAGATCCTTTAGGGTATCTAACTAATAAAAATCAGAAGAAGAATATATTCTGTTATGCAAAATAAACATTTYCTTTGCAACATGTACTAAAAATGAAAATTGCAGAATACAAGTGTTTTAGAAGAATCTTAAGGTATCTTCTTCAAACAGCAATCATGGTTAATATACAAAACRTGCATGTTCTAGGGGGTTTAGAGGTCAGATGCTGCTCCCTTTATGTGTGTCAAATGTTATCTATACTTGCAATTAGTGTAAATAAAAAGAGACTAAGATAAAACTGGATTTGCATTTTGTAATGTAATCATACACTTTCATGTGAACCCTATATGTATATGAGAGTTGTTTTTTTTTTTACTGGAGAAAATGACAATGTTACTTGGAGCACAGGAAAGCAAACCTGTGTGATAATCTCAATTTCTTCAGCTGCCTTGCATTTAATCTATTTTTTATCTTTTATGTTCACAGGGTGCAGAAGGTGAAGGTGAGGATGGAAAAGCATATCAGGAAAAATGTGGATAGAGTCAGCAATAAAAGAAAAAAATACATGCTGTCCTCTACTGTGCAAAGCAAGCGTAATTGCTGACAGGAAGAAGTTTGCACTTCTGGACGGAAAAAAAATAGCCAAGTAAAATTCTTCAGAAAAACACAAGAAAAAATCTGAAAAATAATAGATATTGTTTTCCATTTATTGGCATAAAATATGATTAACTTTGATTTGAACACATTATGTCAATGCATTTGCCTGGTCAGTAGTTTGCGTTCTGTAGGCCTTCATTTTATATTTTTTAAACTGAGTACTGTCCATTCTCTGAGACAATCTATCTCGTGATCATAACAAAATGGTAACAAATATTTAAGTCTACAATTATTACTCTAGTTCCAAAGCACAGTAAATTGAACAAATTCCTTTGAACTTTCAATAATAAATTAAAGAACACATATGTATAGTACTGCTGGTGTTCCTGCCATCAGTAGGTGCAACTATGCATGTATGTGTGTATATATAACTGTGCATGCTGTTTGCAAGGCTTCCTGTTATGAAATACATGAAAAATCTGACCAATCTACCTTTAGTGGGAGCTCTGATCTTCTGGGAAAGAAGCATCACCATTCATGGCACTGATACTGCTTTTAGAAGATGAGAGGCTAGAAACAAGGTGTTAGAAATCAGCTTTGCTGTATGCCAGGAAGCAAGGGAGTAATAGGAATAGAAAAGCATTATTTGCACTTGAGAGGGGGACATAGTGTCATCCTTGTCCCAGGGAGACACACAGGGAGGCACCCAGTGCATGTGTTGTAGCCGTGTAGTAGAATCCAGGTGCTGTTGAACCCTCCCTTGCACTGTCTTGCAATAACATTGGTGCTTCTGAATGTCAAAGAAGCACTACGGCCTCTTCCTGCCTCCTCGTCCTGTGTGTAGCTTGGTCGAACCTTCAGCTTCTGATGCTCTTGGAAGCAGTAGAGGGCTTGACCAGGTATGGACAGCCAGGGAGGATCTCTGGCAAGGAAATGAATCAGTGTGGCCACAGCCACGCCACTTGCCTGCTGGTCACAGCGTGRCTGGATTGCCATGGCTGTGTAGAACTGAAGGAGATTTCATGCTCTGCAAACCCTCTAGGCAAAACCTGCTCCCTTAAATGCTGTGTTAAATGAGAAGATTTGATGTGGTATGAAATACCCACCATAAGGACAATTATGAGAGTCCCATGAAAAACAGAGGTCACAGAACACTTATTCCTTGCTCTTTTCCATGGGTTTTTTAAGGCATTTCAGAAGAAAAAAGTGTTAAGAAGGGATTTCAAACAGAGCAGTGAGATGGCTTTCTGTATATTTATGAAGAGAAAAAGGCACAAGGTGGGGAAAATATGAAGGCTCTACAATCCCAGAGTATTAGTATTTGAGGTTAATATTCTTTCTATTATGCAAAAATGCAAAATTAGACTTAAATTCTTAGTTAAGAATGCTCTGAGGCTTCTACAAAGATAGTGAAATTAAAAACATKAAGATAAAGATGATATATGGCTATGGCACATTTTAATGACTATTTATTAAAACAGCAGTGCAGGCTCAATAATAATTGAACTGAATATAATTTCAGAAAATACCAATAAAGCCATCCATAATGCATATGGACACAATGACTTAATTTGGCTGTTGTGTACATCACTTGCATCCCTCCTGCCACTGAGGTGGCTAAAATTATATGCTATAATATTCAATTCCTCTTCATGCCTTCTTTGCCTTGAAATTTATAATTGTAATGAAAAAAAAGGTTTCTGAACAAACCCAGTTTCATAAGGACTCAGTAGAGGTACAAACTTGACCCTCACTTCAGGTTTTTGTTTTTACCTTAGCATTTCAGTTACCTCTATTAYATAGAAAAGCATGTGCAAAGACAAAAGACATGGAGCACGAGGTGTGTGCAGATGCTGAGGAGCAGGAAACACCTTTCTCTTTTAAAAATATCTGCATAGGGGATTGGCTATAAATGCTTTTCTCTTAAGGGAATTTGAGTCCACCCCCATTCTGGCAGTAAAGTGGTCAAGTCATTTAATTATAATCTGTACCTGAATCTGGGAATACAACTCTCTCCTGTTGCTGGTGCTGTAGACTAGGTCTGAGGAGTCAAAATACCACTTTTCAGGTTCTCTGTTGTGAGTGCATCCTCAGCCTATCTTGCTGAGGAAAATTCACCTTGTGTAGTATGCTGAAATATTTATTGAGAGTAATTCTGTGGCCTGCTAGGACATTAAAAGAGCTGCTTTCTGCTTGGTTTATGTGAACAACGAATGTCCTTGCATAATTAATATTTAATTTACCACCCTCACCTAAGTAGTGAGTGATCTTAAATCTCACCCCTAGAGTTCAGCGCATGTTTAATTAGATAGGCAAAATGAAATTGCCCTGGTAAACAAGAATTAAAGGTCCTTCTCTTCAAACCAGTGGTTTGGACTATTTTTTGTAAGGAGTCTACCAGTTCAAATGGGTCAAAGGTGAGAACCACATCAAGGTGTCTGACTTTGGTGGGCTCTATTTTCTTCAGCATTGAGATTCTTTGCACTGGSATTTCTTCTTTAGCTCAGAAGTTCATTTTTCAAGTGGCTCTCGTGGTCAGCTCGAGCTCCTGTGCGTTGGTTCAGTGCAGAATACAAAGCCTGTGCTACAGCTGTACACGGAAGTCAGTTCAGAGGGTCAGAACCACATTAGTCTGAAGCAGCAACCCCTKAAAGCCATACAGCATAAACGCAAAGCCCTAATTGCTTTTTCTCTCTACAAATTTGCAGTGAGTGGACTGCACTTCTTCCTGATGCAGACATAGYCTTAATTTCACCTTCGTTGCAAGAGTGATTTTCTTGTTCAGTGAATTCACCCTACRTATGAACCATTTAGAAGGGACCAAATCCACAAATTCTGATTTTTCCACTGGCTTTAAGAACAAAAACACTGTATTTATTTTAATTGTAACATGCTTTTGCTACATTTGCAGGTTCAATTTGCCCCATAAAAAGTTCACATGCATATTTGCATGCAATTGATTTTTAATTCTATGCACAAACATTTGTACCTGTCCTCTAATTTAGGAATAAAAATCAGCAAACCCTCTGGAGGGCCACTATTTTTCAGTATGGAAATATTTCCAGTATAAAATATCATCGTGTGAGGGTCTGATCATCTTTTTTAAGGGGATAGGAAGACTGATAATACAGTTTTTAACTTCTTCAGGGAATGATAAGACTTTTGTTAACAAATTCCTGGGTGTCATCTTCTGAGGCATGCTTGATGATCATGAGCTACTGGCTAATTGTAGACAGCCAAAAATATGGTTCAGAATTGTTTGTGCAATGCCATTTCTCAGAGAATTCTCCTCCCATGTGGAAGCATTTTCTGTCTTGATTCCTGATAAGGGGCTCTAGGTGCTGTGTTTTCTATTAGTGATATTCCAACACATGACATTACTTTTATAAGTTTTGGGGTTCAAGCCATGGACTGCAGCCATCTCCAAGAAGACATGAAACTAAGTGAAGAATTAATGATTTATATCATCAGCTGCAAATGCATCATTCACCTAAATGCTGCAAGCAATTAATTTCAAAACCTATTCTAAAATGAACCAGAGTGGAACCTGCCAACTTCTTTCCAGAACAATCTTTGATATGAGACAGCATTGAATATGCAGAGGCTTTGAACAAGCAAGTTCAGAAAAGCATTGGGAGTATTAGAAGTAGTTTGAAATATGAGTGCTCAGATATGTCTTTATGGAAAATTCATGCAAATTATTTCTGGATTTCTTGACTTCATTTTTTTCCCCTATAAGATATTAACTATTTTAATATAGTCTTCTTGCTGAATTACAAACAGGACTCATTTTTGCTGAATATTTATTTCTTTGGCTCCTACTTGTAGCACAGCTGAGCTTTACTTTATTTTAAGCAATCTTTTTTACTTCTTCTAATCTCACACGCAGTGCACTCTTCTGCGTGATCTGAATAGATTTAATTCTACTTTATTGGGGCTAATATTGAGTAAATGTAAATTTAAATGAAAACAAGAGGAAGCACTAGAGTAAAAGATTTGCCAAATTGTATCCTAAAGGATAGCCATATAATTGGTTAACAGAATGTATTTTCAATTTTCACTTTCATTCATTCACAGTAGTGAAATTGTGGGATATTCCCTGAAGCTTCCTTCTTGCCAAATAGTGTACTATCACAGACGCCTGCATTAGCCAGTTGATTCTGATCACAGAGATTGCTTTTTCAATGTACMTAAAAGAAATGCATTTTTAGTTGCTTATTCATAAGGTTGAATATGATCGGTGTTCACAATATAAGAATATGTCCAAATAGCATAAAATATTGTTTTATGCTGTGCATTTAAGCCCTTTGYAACCTTTGCAGATAAACACCACAATTATCCAAGGTTAGGCAAGATATTAAAATCCATTTTACTCATCCCAGAAACTATTTCAATGTGATAATATTAAAGGAGCTCTGTGGCTTTTATGTGAATCAAGAGGCAATAGTTTTGAAGAGAGAAATGGTCCAGCTCTCAATGGGCAATGAAGGTGAGGTCATGTGCYGTCATAACCAGGGAATCAGATTACAGTTCCTTAAAATAATTWATAGGAAAGAAATACTTGGAAACAAACAATTAAGATATTCAATTAAATTGTGAAATCTAAGATGTGCATATTTCAAAAATATGCCACTTAAAATTCTGGGATATGTTCATGTAACTAGGGCATAATCAGACATATCCCCGTGAGTTAAACTCCTTTATTATCCTCTCTTCTATCTTGTATTTATGCCCTTTTCACAAACTCCTCTATATTTTGCCCTCATTAATTCATGAACTTGTAAGCCCTTTTATTCGTGTGTGCTTGGATGACAGTGCGTGAACAACCCTTTTGTCAGGAAAGAGCAAGCAGAGAACACAGAATACTTGCCATATTTCTCTGTCAGTGCACCTGAAAACAGAGATTCTCCAACTAGAGGCATCCATGCTGTTTCATGAAGAGATGAAACATCTTCAGGAKGTTATTTTGCATTTCTGTGAGCAGTTAAAGTTGCTGGTTCTGAGAGCATTTTAAATATCATTTTCAGATAAAGAAATATGCCTAAATTTAGCTGTCCTCAGTATCCATTTCTGTGAATGTAAAAAAAAATCTGATGAGAAAAAACAAGACCTACAAAAAAGGCCAATGGCCAAACAACAAAAATGAGTAATAAAAATAACAGTGCCCCCCACCCTCATTTTGTGTGAAGTCTTCTAGAAAATTATTTTAGTGCATTTCAAAATGTCATCATAAGATTGATAGAAGGTTATAAGTTTGCAATGAAAATAAACAAGATCCAAAGGGTTCAGCATCAGGGAATAGGGATGTACTACCTGATGTTGGCCCCAAAGGAAAAGTACATCAAGGATAGAAGGAAGCTTAGAGAGAGAGGGCTGTTGAAGATTATATTTTTCTGGCTTCCCTGAAGAACTCTCCAGAGAATTGCAGTAGATTTACCATGGCTTCTTGGTGCCTGATAGGGAAAAAATTATTGTCTAAGAGATTCTGGTTTTATTGTGTGAGAATGTTTGCAGCCAGCTGGACACATGGTGTTTGCCCTCAAGAGTTTTCGTTGTGAGTGAAAAATCACATCTGAAAAAGTTATGGATGCCTTTGAAAATCATTCCTTGTCTCCATGACTGCCCTTTGTATGGATTTTACCTTTCACAAAAGCTTTGGGGGTGATGTGTGGCCACAGCAGTGCATCAGGCACAAACAAGTTTTCCTACAGTTCAGGTGTTTTAAAGGGATCTTACTCTGTTATAGCCCACTGTCTGCAGMCAGATGCTGGATTAATTTCAGGCGTTTTAGCTGACATCCTTGAMATTAATAGGAATTTTCCCTAATTCTCATCATTGAACCATGCTGTCAAAACATCTTTTAAAAGTTGTCAGAGCCTCAGGGACACACAGTTCCTGAAAGAAGTGGCATTAGTAATAAAGCAGCACAGAAAACATTGGAGAGTGKAGAGAACTGATTAAAACAGATTCTCTGGTTTGGCTCTCAGTAGGCACAATACAGTACATTTTATGACTGCAGATAATTATAGACTGTTTGTGTGATTAAGTTTGCAATTTTCATAGCAAATCAAAAAGAAATATCTTGAATTGTTTCTTCTTCAGGCTGACTTTCCTTTGAAGTTGTTTTTTCTCTAGCATTTATAAAACAGACATTGAATGAAAGATGCTTGTGCTAAGTTGCATTTCTGCAAAACATTTCATTTCCAAATATAATATTTATTTTAAATAGATGTTTTAAATAGGAAATATTGTGTTTTTATCATGTCATATGGTATAAATACTTATCTAAGCATTCACAAAGGACCAGATGGAGCAGCTTAAACAGACAGTGCCCCAGCTCCCCACCCCAGGGAGGGAGTCATCAGCCCATCACAGTCCTGTCTCTGCCAGCCCAGAGGAGCACAGGACAAGAGGATGCCCAAAGTAAGGGCTGTCTCAGGACAGGCTCAGCCCCAGTGTTCAGATATGACACTCATCATGATGGGCCAACAGGAGCAGCTCCATATCCCCTTCCAGACCATGGATTTGCTGCCTAGAGGTGTTGAAGGTGATACAGGATGCTGGAGAAGAGAGTTTTGGGATTGCATAAGTCTTGCCATGGGATGTTTAGGGAAGAAACTAGAGGTGGAGAAAGGGATGGATTGGGATGATTTGGCCCGTGGGTGAATGGGTGTCAGACTGGGCCAAGGGTGATCATGGTGTGAGCAGCTGGGCTGGACTGTGTGTCTGGGGACCAGTGACCAGAGAGTCCCCAGTGAGTGATACCCTGTGCCAGCCAGAGTTCTCATTTGGGTRATCAGGCAATGGATATCTCCTCAAGGTAAGATCAATGCTTGGAAAAGATGTCTTTTGCATCTCCAGCCATTGAGTATTTAGGAATAAATTTTGAAATTATCAGAATGATGTCATGTGTTTCTTCATATGGYGACTGTAACCCCAAACAGAGAGATTTTTTGTCAGAGAATCTCATTAGTACAACTTACTGACTGAATAAACACAAAGCTGGATAAGCCAGGCTGGACTGCAAAGTACACAATTGTAGCTCTGAGATCCCCCACTTGAACTAACAGATATATTTGGCACAGATAGTGCCATAAACAGTTAAATCAGTTGCAGCAGGAGTCACTTAGAATCCTAGATGCCAAACTACTGTTTAATTTCATTTGGGATCCTTGAGATTCAATGCATATGATGATAGCTTATTTTAATTTATTTCTTAATTTTCCAGTGTTTGCTTTCAGTCTTGGGTAGTTTAAAAAAGACTCAAATTAAAATTCATAACAAAACTGTCTATGACTTTGCAGTCTGAAATTTTCCTGATGGAGTTCGCCTTGACTTTAAAGAAAGCACTGACTAAATCTGTCTTTTCAAATTCCAGTTATTCAGGCTAAATGGGCTGTCTTTGACAGCTGATTAAAATATGTACATATCATAATTTTTACAGTTTACTATTGGGAAGAGTGGTATTAATGGACTTTTTTCCTCTATTGGTAAATTTTCATGACAGTTTTGCAAAGCAAATGTAAATRAAAAGACTAATATTTAATCACATCAGCGAATCCCTTCAATTATATTAAGTAAAATAAAAATTATAGATTTTAAAATAATGATGAAACATGATATAGTGATACATAATCAATATAAATAAATATATGAAATGAAAATAATAAAAGAATATATTAAAGTTAATTATAAAGAATGATTATTAAATTTTGTAGCAATTTAAAAAACTTGCCATACAAGAGCATAACCTTTTACTTAGTTATCAATAGATAGATATAGTGATAATTTCTTCATTTACACAATTTACACTGTCTAAATAGATCCTTTAGGGCACATCAAATCACATACCTAGTGAGCCCATCTCTGATTATCTGATAATATATACTTCCTGTCCTTTTGGGAAATACATTCTAATACATATTTATCAAATTTTATGATTAAATTAAATAGCATAACTCTATTTTCATTACAAAGAGACTGAGTCTGATGTGTTACTTGAAATACCAGAACCAGAATCAGAAAGGCAAAGTTGGAGACATTGTGGTGCAACGGTTTCTGGTAGACAGATGCTGCCAATTTCCAATCACAGCCATCTCCTGGAAATAAACAAGCCAACAGAAAACCCAGTGAGTGATTGTCCCTGCTTACCTTTCCTCCCATTGGTGAGATTTGGATTTTTCAAGTTTTCCCAGTTCCTAGGCTCTGATGTGAGGAATGCAAGCAGGCTCAGAAAGCAGCTGTGCCATGTGAGCCTCCAAAGAGCCACAGTGGAGTAAAAGGGAAAGAACAAATGAACAATAAGGTGCCATGAAACCTAGTGGCTGGACACACAGGGAGACTACTCCTCTGAAGCAAAACTGTTATTGCCTCAGGCTCAAAGCAAAAGAGAACCATTGAAGTCAGTTGGCGTGACAGGCTGCAGCTGTAATTTGTATTAAAAATACGTATTTACACAAATTATACCTTTATCTTTATCTATTGCATTACCATATAACCTCATCTTTATCTATTGCATTACCATATAACCTCATTTATGACATTCTGAAGTCCTTTGATCCATTTTTTAAAATAATGATGAATAAATGAAAGTCTTTTTGTTAAGACCTTGGGGATTTCTCCTTCCTGTTCTGTTAAATAGAGGCCACTAGTGAAACACTTCATACTTCAATGAAAGATTTATCTATCTATCTATCTATCTATCTATCTATATATATATATATATAGATATATAGATATATAGATATATATTTATATATCCCTGCACTTTCTTATCTGTGAGCATGCACATCTGCAAATCCTTCAAACCCTATCCCAGGCCTTGAGTCCATCCAGAATCCACAACACCTGCTCATTCGCTCTCCCCCACCACCACATTGGGTAGAGAAGAGCAAAGGAAAAAAAAAAAAAAAATTAACAAAAGGGTTCATGAGTTGAGATAAGGGGCGGGGAGGAAACACTTGATGGACAAAACAGGCACTACTTAAATTATGAAGTGAATTTATTACTAACAAAGTCAGAGGAGGAGAATGAGAAATAAAATACAACCCTCAAAGACACCGATCTTCTCCCCCCTCCCTCCCCCCTTCCCACTGACAGTATAAAGCAGCGGGGGGATGAACAGGGTGTGAGGTTGGTCAGCTCAGGGTGTGGGGTTGGTCAGTTCAGGGTGTGGGGTTGGTCAGTTCGGGGTGTGGGGTTGGTCAGTTCAGGGTG
>NW_026623495.1:441325-453816 GCF_030028575.1 Malurus melanocephalus | reverse complement strand
TCACCACGGTCTGCAAAGGAATCCCAGCTCCGGCACCTGGAGCAGCTCCTCCCCCTTCTGCACTGACCTTGGTGTCTGCATTCCCTCACATATTTCTCAGCCTCCTCCACTGGCCAAACTACTCTGAGTGCCCCTTGTTTTGATTTCTTCTTAAATATGTTTTCACAGAGGCGTAACCACTATTTTTAATTGGCCCAGGTTTGGTCAGAGGCATGTCCATCATCCTCAGAGCCAACAGCAATCAGCTCTGCTGGACATGGTGGAAGCCTCCAGAAGCTTCTCACAGGCGCCATCTCTTTAGCCCCCCCACTTCCAAAAACTGGGCAAAAGCAAAACCAACACACATGCACAGACTCCATGTCTCCTGTTCCAACTCTTCCTGAGGTCTTCACAGTCTCCTCTTTCCTCCATACTGGTTAGTAAGTTTGAAGATAAAACAGACTGTGGTGATCATGTGCAAGATTTAGGCAAGCAAGAGCAATGATAAACTTATTTGTACAGAAATGGACTTTAATTCTGTCTTTTCCCTCTAATTTCCTGCATTTGTTGCTCCCTGACCTACTGTAAGGCTGCCCTTTCCCTGCCTTTGGCTCCACCTTTACAAGGCGTAACAAGCTTTGCACATTCTCACAAATCTTTTGAAACATCCCAAGACAAGTTTTACACAAAGCAAAGTCCTCCTCGAGTATCCTGCAGTAGGTTTCCCATCAGAGTCTTTTTCTTCTCATGAGGTATAAAGTTCTCACCTGTGTGGTCCGTTTCCTCAGGGCCCATCAACCAGTGACAAGGAAGCTCAGATCTTTGCCACTATCTCCATTTTGTGCTGCTTATCACAGCTTGTGTGTCTCTGTGTTTGAGTACTTTATTATACTGTTTCTTCTTTGCCTTTTACACTGAATAACACTGAAATARATATTGTTTCACACCGCGTGTCCTAACCCAGGTATCCTTACAGATGTCCTGAGGCTGTTCCTGAAGTTTAATGTTCTGCCAATCCAGAGCTACTAAGATTTATTATGGATCAGGATCTTTCTGTCTGCACCCTCCTTTTCTTCTGGCAGTTCCTTGGTCATCCACCTGCACTGAATCCTTTTGCTAGCAAAATACACATAGCACAGGTAGCTCCTATCAAAGACATTGTATTGGGCTATCAACCATTAAATCCATCCTTAAGTTTGTCAGCTAAATGATCTGATGAACAAACATCACCATACAGCTCTACTGTTTAAATGATATTTTTCTTTTCAGTATAATGCAATTTTCTGTCATCTGCTGTATCTGTGACATGGTAATAAGGTTTTCAGTCTGCCTTAATAATGCCTGGTGCCATATGGCCACTCTTACCCCAACATGAAAAGGAAAATCCTTTTAAACAATCCCTATTTTGCATTTTCTGACTATTTATCACTCCTGTAAGTTGGGATATGACTGGTGGACCTTCATTCCCTTGTTTAGCTAGGACATTTTTATGTTTCCAAGCCATCAGAAATTCCCGGCGAGTCCTGAGTTGGCAGCAACACCTATTGCCTCAGTGACACATTTGAGGTCCATGCTTGACTGCTCACGGAAAATATCAGTCCTTCTGGTAAGCACATATCTGCTGCTCTACTGCCAATATTGAGTTTGTTTGATGACAGTCGGCTTTTTCCTCCTAAAGACTCCTTTAATTGGTGTCAGGAATAATCTGCAGAACAAAATAGTTCCCAGCTTGCATTGCTAGTATTTGGAAGTGCTACCAGCATCTGTATAAAAGCCCTGTCTGTAGTCCTGTGTCCCATCCCATGTTGCCCATGCCCAGTCTTTCAGGAATATTTTCTGAAACCTGACATGTAAATACAATTTCAGGCAAAACCCCAGCCTGAGGTGAGTGTAATGTCTTGCCTGAGAAATTGCAGCCACTGTTCTGCCCCCTGACATGACTCCAGCCAAACCTCTGTTGGAAAACCAAGTGGGATTGACTTCAGCAAAATGCCACATCTATACTTGCTTAACTCTGCTGTCTGCTTATTGACTGCTTATTTCTTTTCTTCTATGAAAATAGAGGTGTTGTTAAAAAAAAGGATATGGATTTTTTCTGTGAAGAGTTGTGGTGATTTATTTCAATATGCAATTAGAAATAGTAACCTCTAGCAAGTACTTTTAGGACAAAGTAAATGCCAAAGTTGTAAGTGCATTTAGAATATTGAAAAAAAACCCCTGGATGTATTTGCAACAGCACAGTRTCATTGCTGTCTCTACACTGTTTTCTTATACAGTATTGACTTATTTACTATCCTTAGCTATATAGTTCCCTTGAGAGATAAGAATGATGAGATTTGATTTTGCAAAGACACATATMGAAATGCACACAGCACCTCAGGATAGTGCACAAGGCTAAGGAATAGCAAACACTAATACACTCACTTAACAAAATAATGATAATATATTTCCCAAAGTACATGTAGTGACATAGAAACTGAGGAGAATAAAAATAAATAAGGATAATGATTTAAAGATAAAGGAATATAAAGAACCTGAGAGACCACAAAAAGAGTAAGTTTGGGGTAAGGGTTTCTTTTTTAGGAAATGATTGACTTCAATRGAAAAAGAAGTGGATATTAGAAGACCAATACGTTAGAAGACCAGCTTTTACAATAATGTTTTGTAATTAAATACATTTCTTGTCTTTCTAAAAAGAAATTATAATTTTAAACTTTCTTTCCTTTACGGACCAGTGAATTGTCAATCCTTTTCAATCCAAAAACTAATGACAGCCTATGCTCATGACATTCACTTGGGGRAAGATTTAAATTCTTGGTTGGAATAGGAACAATGATTTAATTTTGGGCATCTCTGACAAATCTTAACCTCCCAACCCTTTCTGGGCTAGTGGTCCCTCATTTTCTTCCCCAACCTCTTCATTCCCAGTACTTTCATCAAGTGAAAACTAGAAAAACCCTACATCTCTCTGCATATTAAGATACCCTTGATGTGGAATAGTACAGAAGAAACATTTCTCTGGGACTTCTTCCTCTGCAATCCATGCTTGCCAATGCAGGAAGGGGTACCTAGTCAGGGAGCRACTGTAAGTAGCCCTTTTCCTGCTTAAGTTTCATTACATGATTTTCCTTTGCAGCCCTACATCAAGAGGGGAAAAGGATTGATTGTTTGCTTGATTTTCACTGATCAATTTTTTATCTGTTTGCCTGCTGGTTTATGTGTTGTTTGGGGGCAAGTGATGAATATATCACCAGATATGCATTTTACATGCTACTGCAAAAGGTCATAAAAGCCTGAAGCAAGCATGGACTAAATATAAGGAGGATCCTTGTTCACAATTTCAAGGCTTGTTTCTATCCAGAAAATTGTCTGGTATTTTTTATTTCCTAGCTTTTTATGAAGTTGTACCACAAAGAATCTTCCTGGATGTTTCTGAGCATCGTTCTCCTGAGGTGTGGTTTGCATGTGCCTGCAGCTTTCCTAAGAAAGCAGAAATTGTCATTTACATTCAGCTTATTCCCCATCTAGACCTGATGAGACTTCTCTTCATAACCTGGGCGTAAGAAAGGCAAGAAAGCTCTTTAACAGACCAAAAACTGCATCACAGTACCTCTGTTATTTCAGCTTTCTGTTCCATAAACAAGCTTTGCCTTTTTTATTTCATATTTTCTGTGAATTAAACTGAATGTATATTCTACTATTCCATCTAACTATGAAAATTATCATACTGTGAAAATGGTAAGAAGTATTAGCAACAGCTACAAAATTTCCTTCTCCCACATCAGCTGTGTATGCAATCCAAGAGAATGGTTAATGTTTGCACAAATTTATTAGATTATTGAGACGTACCAGTTTATTCTTCTCTACTTAGAAAAAAAATCTCTTCAGGTCAAAGAGAAAATGTCTTTGGAGTTTTTTCTCACTCTCTGTAAGACAATGCGTGGGGGATTATCATCCACAAGACTTTGGTGCAAAGTTCAAATGCAAACTGTGTCAGCCATTCACTTACTCTCTGCAGGCTGACTGCAAGCTACTTTGATGACTCTCTACAGTCTCCCTTTCACATCCCCAGTCAGTTGTATTGATTTTCTTACTGTGTAGAGTATTGCTGCCATCATTGTGTCCCCAGAGCATTGCTTAACYACTCTTCTTACAAGGTTTCTCATACTGTTCTTTCAAAACTGGTGGTGCCAGTGTGTGAGATTTTTCTGCTGAAAGGTGGTTTCTTTCTTTTCATGCTGTATGTGTTGATTTTTCCTCATGTTGCCTTTACGGTCTATATAGCTTAAAAGTGTTAATAGGCTCATACTGACATAAATTAAAAGGTAGCTGAAATAACAATACTTCTGAAACTTCATACAAATAACAAGCTCCATTGCCTCTGTTTCAAGAACCAGGATATACTAAAATTGAATTAATCTGCTTTCAAACCATATGCTTGGTCAAGCAACACAAAAAAAATGTGAAGTGGCTTGAGTCTGGATTTTGAAAGAATGTGAAATACTTTGTGAATGGCACATTTCTGTGGCTTTATTTCTTCTCTTAGTGAAAGCACAGCGCAGCACAGCACTTTTGGAAACTTTTTCCCAGTTTGCCATAGGTACCTCCTGCTGAGTAGAAGAGGATAGGAACAAACAGAAGATRGCAGAGGCCACCTGTACACCACCTGATATTATAGTTTATGCTCCAAATGAGRTTTTTCTGATAGAGAGTACCTGTCATCACTAAAGACTTCCCTCTCTCTGTAGCCTGCCTAGACATAATTCATAGTGCCCGAGGACCCACAAAAAAAGCTCTAAGGAGGCATAAGTCAAGCTGAAACTCAGGACTTTTTGATCCTTTGAACCTTATCCCTAAATTGGTTCTGATCAAAGTGAAAAGTGAAAACTGTCTTTGTCAAGAAACAGAAGTTGTTTGTCCTTTAGTCCATTTGCTGGAGTCTATTACCTTTGGCAAATAGTAATTTTTATTTATATTCAATTTATATTCTGAAGCATCCTAGTTTTTTGTTGTTGTTGTTTTTTTTTTTAATTTATTGTATATATTTTTATAATATTGCTCTTTAAGGAATCATAAAGTCTGGTAAATTGTCATACAGTAGGTGAGATGCTAATTGCTGTAGCTGTCTTATGATTACACTGAAAGTGGTTACGGTTGAGGGCCAGCTGTGGACAAATGTTTAAGGAAAACTGTTATCAAGATTGTTTTTAAAAAAATCAAATTATAAACAAATTTACTGGAGTAAATTTGAGGAATTGGTTTCTACAGAAACAGGACACTCAAGAACAACAATAGCTCTTCAAGGGAATTTGTTCACTAATTCTCTGAAGCTGGGCTTGTCAGCAGAATTATTGAAAGAGGCCATAAAATCCCTCAAATATGTTATCTGATAACAAGCCTCCTGGAAGCCATGAATAACCTTCACTGTCTTTGTGAGATTAAATAAACCAGCTGGGATTCACTAAAAATGGTTCACACTATATAATACTGTTAGTAGTATGGTTTTAGTTAGAAATAGTTTGTCACAAAACTGCTCTGTACTCCATTACAGACACTGAATCTTCATAGACATTATATTTCTATTAATATAATAATCTGTGCTTTCATAGAACCCATATGTGCTAAAAATTGACATATTAATCTGTGCTTAAAAGTACTGGCATCCAAACTCATAACATTTAGATTTTAAAACCTTTGCAATAATTTTAGTGGTACTACAAATTTGGTTATTCTTATTTCTGCACRAAACTCCTATATTCTCTGCTAAAAATATTAGGTCATTCTTCTGCAGCAAAAATATTTGAGAAGGTGCATAATTCTGAGCATGTAACATCAAGGTATTCAGTTGCACACATTTATATCTTAAGCAAATGCCTTCTCTAAGCATATGCATAAGCATTTTTGCTGTCTCGGGATCAGATTGCAAACAAATTCCGTGTGCAAATCCATTAAAATAAACATCAAACATCTGCTTAACTCCTGTGTTGAATTATTGCCTTTCAGTCTGGTTAGCTTCTTTTTACCAGCCGTCTTCAGAATTCAATAATCTCTACTTCACCTCATAACTTCATTGAGCCATATATTCTCTTTATATTTTGATTATCCTGCCACTAAAAGGATCTGGTTTTCTACAACATACGCAGTGGGACATAACTTATTTTTTTAAAAGACAAAATAATTGATACTTCAGGATTTTTATTTTTTAAAAGTATTTTAAAATAATAGTTATTGGGATGCAATTTTCTACTACACTGTTTGTAGAGAAAATATAGGTGTGTGTATATGGGGCATACTTTGGATTGTCAGAACGTGGAACTTCAAAAAGCAAGAGCATTAGAATCAATCTAAATTTACAATCAAATATCCAGTTGAAACAATAATATTATGGTTTTGTGGTATAACTTTCATCTTACATTTTTGAAAGCTAAAAGGAAGTTCTTTTAGAAAACATTAATAATAATAACAGTGCATAGTATCAGGTCAGTTACAGATACATATCTATTGCCATTAAGTGGCAAAATCTTGTACATATTGCAGGAATAGTAGATGCAGGAAGTCAAATTTTAAAATCGAAGGTCTAAATCTCATCAGAACACTACCTGTCCATAAAAAGATTTGTCTTTCTTTCCTTCTCTTTCCCCTAAATTCTTCAGTCACAAAGACAATCCTCTTGCAGCTTTCATGTAGAAGCAGATGTTTTGAATATGCAAAAACTGTTTCGGTATACAGGTAACATGATAATTTATCTAGAAGGCACTGGGACTGGCAAAATTTGAAGTTTCTAGAGAGTTTACTTCACGTTCTTATCAGCCGGATAAATTCTGTTTTCCACACAAATAATTTTCTTCACTATACAAATTTTCACTGTACCAGAGAAATGGTGTTTATCTTGTGGATTTYGTTTGCAGTGTTAGATAGCCTTGGCCAGGTCATGAAGAGCTCTCATGATAAGAACAAAGACCTTGAATTGATTTGATAATCTTGAGGGGACAMAATAACACAGAAAGGATAAACTTGATAATGTCTGTGATTGTTTATGTTGTGGAGAAAATGTTCTGGAGTATTTTACACTGGTTGGAATTCCTTAAGTATTAAAGAAGTTATGTGCACTTACAGGGCATTACTATACKCCAGATGAAGTGACATGTGTGAGTCAGTGAAGTTGGGTTATTTTCTGATCACATGGTCCACAATAATCAAACTAAAGGCAGYACTGCAGCAAAAGATGAGCACAACTGCATCACTGATTCTAGGATCGATGAAGGTTGCTAATTAACAACCTAGCAGACTAAGCTAGTTTAGGGTTAACTGTACATGTTGTGGTGGCTGTCCATCAGTTGCCACCAAGCTGCTGTACCACTCCCCTTCTAAATCAGATGCATGAAAAATACAGTGAAGAGCTTGTGTGAGATAAGGACAGAGAGATGACCCTCCAAATACGATAAAAGGCATAACAGACTGAGCTTGAGTGAATCAGTTCAACGTATTAACAGTTAATAACTGAGTAGGAGAGTGGGAAATAAGAACAAATATAGAAACACCTTTTTCCCACCCCTCCCTTCTTCCTGGGCTCAACTTCACTCCCAAATTCTCYATATCCTCCCTGCCAGCAGTGCAGGGGATGGGGAGTGGGGGTTGCAGTCAGTTCATAACTCTTTCTTGTTTCTAGTTTCAGARAAGCTCTTCCTGGATGCTAATTTTCAACGTTTTAATAACCTCTTTGTGAGCAGCCTGTTATTTACTAGCTTTGTATGCTGCACCTAGAACAACAGGGAGCCCAGTTTGAAACATTCAGACACTTCAGTAATAAAAATTATAAATAGCAAAAAAGCAGGGTGGGCAGTATGTACCCTAACAGATTTATGAAGGAACAGGTGAAAAAAGCACAGATGAAACCAGAATTGGATGTTCATGAAATAGTGCCCAGCATCAGTTCATGGTAGTATTACATGAATAGTATACAACTGGTTTTTAATAATTAATGGGCTTGCAGTCTGGAGGTATGAGATGATCTATATTTAAGACTTCATTTTTTTTTATTAGGAAAACAGATGGAATATTTGGATTTGCTAACGAATTCCTGAAAGACTTTTTCTCTCTTCAGTATTCTCCTCCTCATGCTGTATTTTTCCCAAATCACAAAAGTCAAACATTCAAGGAAAGATGTTTCAGCATGGCAAAAGGAAAGAGGAAAATGATGTGTCTGTACTCACCATGCTTTTCACATTCTAATAAATTTTGTTCCAGAAGTCTGCTACTCCTTTCATTTCTTCAGCAAAAAAAAAATGGTGTAGAGCTGTGCACTTTTGCCTGAGACGGTAATAAAGGCATGTAATGAAGTGCAAATGTCATGTCTCTCCTCAGTGGAGCTCATAGAGGAGCTCAGAACACACCTTTGAATTCATCTTTCTACTTAACTTAAAAACCCAGTTGGTCAAGTTGCCCCACAAATATTGTCAAAGGCCCAGAACTCATTCCCATGAACTCCAGGCATTAAATGGTGACTGAACACAAATTCTTATGGAGAACAAGGACTTTTTTCCACCTTCATGATATGAAAGATTTTACCATTCCAAGCATGTCTGCTGCTTGTAGGCTGTTAATGCAAGTTAGGATTACTTAGATAAGTATCTGGCTTTTGTCATGCAGAGTGAGCAACTCCAGTGACAAAACAAAGAAAACTGGAACTTTGAAGTGAGGAAAATTCTTGTTGCAGCAATAGATGTGTAAGTATCAGAGGCAGCAAGAAGTTAATGTTCACTGCTGTTTCAGTAAGTGACTTTCAGCAGAGTGAGATTTCCCTGCATAAAAGCTGATCCAGTTTGCTGTTCTGAAGGCAAGGAAAAGCTGGCTGGGTTAGGTACCTAATTTAGGTCCAATTAGGAGGGTTGACTAAGCTTGTGTCTTTAAAATAGACAAAAAAGAGAAAAATAGTACAATGTATATGCCGTTCTTGCTGTCAGAATAAATATTATTATTGCACATGTGTGCAACTTTTATAATATTTTTATTTTTAAGCAATTTTGAAAGTGCCAGATCCATCTATTTTCTGGCTTCACTCRTGCAACTCTGAAGCCAAAGAACTTGGCATCCTAAGTGTTTCAGAAAGCCTCAAGGTTTGCAGAGATGGGTACTTTGACCCTGACAAATGGCAAGCAAAATAAATATATTCTGTACAGTTTTGGCATAGAAGTTTCATTAAAGATTTGTGAATAAGTCCCTCAGAACATAAATGAACTCTGTGACTAACTTCAGGCACAAGATCCAATAGTTGGATGGCTGCCAAAATTCATCTGGAGAGTTTTTTCAGGTTGACAGCACAGCAATGGCAAAGGTAATTGTGATTGAAATTAAGGATAAAATTATTTCCAAAAAATTACATACTAGCAATAGTTAAATAAAGTACTGTGTTTATTTTATATTCTTGTTTTAGTTTTCTATTTAAAAATCAAACTAAAATATTTTGGGAACTTGATAAGCAGCAAAAAGAGACTAAGATATTAAAATTTACTAATAATCTTATTTTTGCTAAGTTATCCACAAAGGAGTCATTATGCAAATTAGGTTACAGCTAACAAAGGTGAATCAGGTATTTAAAAATCTCTGCCCCAGTCTCTTTATGGCATTTAAACATGTGTGTCTTTTACGTCCTTGAACAGTCCCAGTAACTCACAAATGTGCTTACTTTCTCTGCTGAATCATTGCTTTGTTTGATATTCTTCTGCCGTGTTCAGCATTCTACTTAATAATAGACAACGGAGAGCTGAGTACTGTAGGTTGTTGTATTGGGTTTACGTGGCAGGGTTTTGGTGGTGGGGGAGGGCTGCAGGGGTGGCTTCTTGGAGAAGATGCCAGAAGCTTAAAAACTAGGAAAWTTTTGCAATGTTAATKCAAGCATTACTTGTATTAAGAACTAATTTTGAAAAGAGTCCCAAAGAGTCAGGTCTCTATAAATGAGCTACCATTTTGCTGGCATTCTCAAARCACTGGTCTTCACCTTTATATTCCAAAAGGCTTAAGTATCAATTATTCAAAAGTATTTTTCTGATATAAATCAGAAACCAAATGTATGTGCATATCTCTCATTCAGGTATTAGAGGTAAGAGACAAGGGACTCTTTTATCTTTTATTTTTAGTTACAAATGAAAGGTAATCTGTGTAACTATCTTATCTATTGTTTTTCTGTATCATTTGATGTCTTCAATTACTTTGCATTCATTTCCTTAATTTGATTTGCCTGTCCTGATCAGTTTGGGAAAGGTAATTTTTTTATTCCTTTTCTGGAAAGGAGAAAATATTATTACTTCATTTACTGAAAACATATTATGTGCAGTACTAAGATAAGTAGAAATTAAATTTGAATTGTAAAATACAATGCTTAGAAGAATTCCAGGTGTTCTTAAATATGTGGGAGACATCCAAGGTGCAGAGACATCATAAGTAGTCAAACTAACCCAATATGTTGATAATCTAGAGGGCCAAAATATTATTTTAAAGTACTTTTCTATTTTCTGTTTTCTTTCCATTACTCTTTTTCCCCATATATATTGTACTTGCTCAGAAAATCTGGCTTTATTTTGTGGCAGTCAGTTTGTGATTATAACTAAAGCTGAAATACTGCTACCTGTCTCATCCAAATAGTTTTCACTTTAAATCCTGACTTTGATTGCAAATAATGCAGAGTAAAGTCAGGGACTGGAACTGTGTGACGCATGAAAAATATGTGACTTCTGCACATGAAAAAGTGTTCCTGTCTCATTCCTTCAGTGCAGTGCTTCACTCATGGGAGGAACACTTTAAAGAAGTCATCAAACTCCCAACAACACTCAATGCAAAATGGTAAACATCTGTCTATCATATCAGAGGCACGGGGAGGGAAAGGATCTTTTTTTGTTTTCATTTTATTTTTTAAGCCATGCAGGTGTTCTTTGCCTTTTCTTCAATTCTTTAAAAGAAGGCATCTGTTTGATTAACCTATTTCCAACTAACAATAATTTGCATATTCTTTCTTATTTTAGTAGTTTGTGGGTGGAATCAAAATGAGAAAACAGATGCTTATCCTGTTATGATGCTCATAAGGAAATATCCTTTGCCCTCTGGAGTACTTTGATAAACAGGGTTGGAAGAGATGTCAAGCCTTACTGAGTGTCGTGTGGAAAAAATGCTTTGCCATTGTCCCACAGTAGYTCATGAATGGACTGTGCACAGAAACCACTTTTTTTCTGTTGTATTTTCCTGTTCCTGTGGCCCAGTTAGTGAAAAATAGCAGAGTTGATTTCCTTTGCTTTTGATAAAAAACTTTGTAAAACAGAAGTGTAAGGCCACAAATCACTAAGATGCATTTTGGTGTTCAGAAGGTACAGGACTCTGAGTAAAAGAGAAGTTGTCTAATACTTTAAGATCCTTTCTAAGGGCATTAAATCCTGGATTTTCCTCCATGGCTACTTGCTTCTCCTGCTTTCTACAAATTCTGCTTCTCCTGCTTTCTACAAATTCTGCTTATGAACAACATAGTATAACTCAATTTATCGGAAGAAATATATGTCTCAGCAGAATCAGTCAATATGTGTTGTCTTGCTAGCTTAGGCTGATGAGATCCTCACAATGAACAAACTCTTACATTTACATGAGTAGGCAAACATCTGCCAGCTCAGGTAAGAAGAGACACTTTATGATGACAGCTTGATAAAATACTGGCAGCATGCTGTTGCAGTTAGCTCTTCCTTTTTGGCATTATTTAACAGTGTTTGCCAAGAGCAAATATCAACTGGCTGTGGAAAATCAGTGATCTGARAATCTCGGTGTTCACCCAGAGCAGAGCTAAGATATTGTTGGGCCGTCTGGAGAAAYCATTAGCAGGTTTATTGACTAAATACAAACCCATAAAACCCAGCCAAGACTTCAGTCTTGTTCCTTAGAGATCAGCAGTTGGTGCTACATGACCCAAGGCTCCTTAAGACATTTGCAGAGTACATCAGAGGGCTGGCACCTTTAATCTTTCCCCTGAGATCAGTTCCCAGAGGCAGCAGATACCACCAAGTAGCAGGATCTCTATTGAAGCTGAAGTTGCCTAGTGCATCTCTGMAGTATCCATCATTCTAAATGATGCATTCATCTCCATACTGAAGCAGTATTTTTCATTTGAACTGGGTAAACTCTCTATTACTGGAAATTATTTGCATCAGAAATAGCAACTTGAAGCAGGAGTTGAAGAAAGATTTAGGCATTAAAGAGTAAATCSTGAATCCTTTACCACAGCACATACTTTAGGTCTTCATTACAAAACTCTGCTTAACAATTCACGTAGGTCTCTTTGATGCTAATCACTCAGTGAGGGAATACCTCACCAGTAAAGTCACTTCAACAAGACAAACTAGCCATTGGCTTGTTTTCTATCCTCAATGCTTCAAGCTGAAACTTGGGACAGCTGCCAGCTGAAAAAAATCCTACTTCACATCATCACCCCATCAGGCTGGCTTAAATAGCTGAGAGAGAAAGCATTCAGAGGATTC
>NW_026623495.1:430914-441189 GCF_030028575.1 Malurus melanocephalus | reverse complement strand
AGGAAGGAAGGAAGGAAGGAAGGAAGGAAGGAAGGAAGGAAGGAAGGAAGGAAGGAAGGAAGGAGAAGACAGTGAATTGTCTCATTCTTGCCATCACAACTGAGAGCAAAAGAAGGAGAGAAGGACATTAAAGGCCTCCCAGAGAGCAAAGCAGGAGGATGGCAGAGTGGCACTGTGAGTGTAATGAGAGTGAGGGAGAAAAAGACAGCAAAAATGGAGAAAAATTTGCCTGCTAGAGCAGAGGGACCATAGTGACAACGAGCTCATTGACACCCAGTTCAGGCTCAGTGCTAGGGAAGGAAGGGGAGACAACGGACACCAAACACAAAAGGATATGTACCCATTTGAACATATGTTCAGATGTCTGAAACCAGAAAGGACAAATTCGAGTAGTGAGAAAGAATCAAAATTACAGAAAATATTATGGTGATTGTAAATTTAAAAAAAAAAAAAAAAAGTTAGGAGAACCTCTGTGTAATGAACCACACCAGTGGCTCTATCAGGACCAAAGGAATGAGGTGAAACAAATCAAGTATTCCATTGCCAACACTTGGTAGACATGGTAATATTTCAGGGAAATTAAGTGAGTAGGAAGAAGAAAATCAAAAAGATCATGAAAGATTACAAAATTACTGGAACAGAAATTCTGCAGTTATGGGAAAGAAATGAGTCTAGATTTGTATATGAAGATGGACTTAGTGGGTGTTGCACTTGAGAGAAAGAGATTATTAGGGTATTACTGAAATGGAGAATAAGTAGTCATAAGAAAATTTCAAGATACATAATTTCCTGACAGGAAGAAAATCTGTAGTGACTGCACATAGGCAAAACCAGAATAAACTGAGAGAAGAAAAATTATAAAAACTTTATGGATTGTGAGAAAAGTAAAAAGTGTACAGCAGTTAGAGAATAAGAGAAAATGTTAAGAAGGGGTAGACACACTGGGAAGTAATTTTAATTATATAGTTAAATGAACGGTRAAGTTCAATCAGAGTAAATAGTTGAAACTTTGCAAGCACTAAAAGCGAGATGCAATGCCCAATTTATGTGAGAGATCACTGTGGCCTTGTGTCGATCTGTCCTCACACTATCTGTAGAAAAGATATAGTGATAGGAGTCTAGAGCTAACAAGGTCTCATAGCTTGGAGGTTTTAATGCATTTGTTATTTAAGACCTTTCCTATATGGCTTTATCTATCCTGGAAGATAGGGTGCCAGTGGTCAGCCAACACCAGAAATCTCACCATTGCTAGAAGTGTCAAAATTGTATCAAGAAGAGAAATAATTGGGATTTTTAGTGAAAAACCTGTAGAGAAACTTCCCCAGTGTGCATTCACAACTTAGAATAAATCACTAGCTTCAGAAAATCTCAGCTGAGTGTTAGAATTTCACTAAGAAAAGTATTAGAGATTTTTCTGGAAATCCCCAAACTTCAGATGTTAAATTAGCTATTAAAYTTAATTGGATTTGAAAAGTTATAAAAGCCTAATACCTACACTATAGACAGAAGCGAGGCAGTGTAGATAGTTTTCTTCCAAATAACTATAGAACAAAGATATTATTTTCAAATGAGTAGAAAATTGTTAAATTTGCTCTTAAGTTGATATAGTAGCCCAGAAGGGAAAATTTAATTTAAACTTTGACTTAAAATGTATTTGCTTTCTGTGTACTGCTAACACTTTACATCAATGATGCATAAGGGATGTGGAAAATAGTGGCTTAATGCTGTATTTGATAGAAAATAGGTGTCTTTTTTTTATTTATTGCTATATTAGTTATAAAAGTATGTACAAACTATTTCAATAATTTTAAGAATAAAACGGTTCAAAAATTTTCAGTCAAGATTTTTTTTTTATATAGTTTCTCTTAAAATACCTCCATTTGTTGAATCAGAATCTTCTGAAGAGTAATTTCAAGATCTTATTTCTAACAATCTTCATCTTTCTTCTATAGAGAAATGAAGAGTTTTCTTGGAGCACACTGCTCACTGATGCCAGACGGTGTGTGAACCAGTGGGATATTACAAAGAGGTGAGCATTACAAATGACTGGTGCTCTTTCAATATAAATGAGATCTTCTTTGAAAAGCTTCAGCTGAAGGTCTTAACTTTTGAGGATAAATATTTCAAATCCCTGTGTATAGCACCTGCCAGTAGGTCCTTGCCAAAGACCTTCATCTCTTCATTGATTGCACACAAAAAGTAGGTCTGTAATTTGGCTTCTCTCACAGACCCTGCTAAAGTCAGACTTTTACATTTTTTTAGGTGTTGAGTGGAAAAAGGTCACTGACCTTCAAAATTTATTTTAAAATTCACGTTCTTCTTTATAGCTCTTCTGGAGTTACTTGACATTTAAAAAAAAAAAAAAACCTTTTGGGATGTGATGATCTGTCTTATACCTCTTCTAGAATTACACTTGAAGAACTTTCAGTTTTCTCAGTACATTTCAATATTGAGAATTAAATACAAAGTAAAAGATAATTCTTGGTTTGTTAAAAAAACAGAAAATTTCTTGGAAATATTTACTCAATGATAATTTTTACACTTACTTCCTCCCAGCTGTGCCTTAAGGTCAGATTTAATTATGAATAAACTGTAGGCAGAACAGAGAACCAGGCATAATTTTGCATTTTCTTTAAACATAACTAAGGCACAAGTTCTTTAAGCTCTTGTTTCTGCTTCCAGCCTTTTGAGAGTTTCTCTAATGAAATGCAGAAAAGAAGAGAAGTTATTCCCTCAGTATTGTTCATTAATACTAGAAACTAAGTTGGCATTTGGGACTAACACGCTTCCCTRTTCTCCACGGAGCTCTTCCACTGTTCAGCTCTGCAGTGATATTAAACAGGACTGGAAAGACACTTGTTAACCCTTTCAGTAAGTGATGATAARAGTATCCCCTGATGAGGTTGCACAAAAATCCCATCAGCAGCCATRCAGCCCAGCTGATGAGGGGCTCTGGATCCTATTACAACTGTATTAAACCCTCCCAGGTTGTTTTGAAGATTTGTTCAACCATTATGAAACAAAAGTGGAGGCATAACAGGGACAGAAAGGACAACTCCTTTCTGATAGGTTGGAAAGAGCCAGGGAATGCTAGAGGAACATTCCTTTGCTGTTTTGAATGACATATTGCAGTTTCAAATAATTTTCCAGTGTATTTTGCTGATACTGTTGACAGTAGAGTACAAAACTGTCTTAAGAAACCCTGAGCAATTGCATTACTGCATTGCATCAGTTCAGGGCTTTTCCTTTTTCCAGAGAATTTTTCTGTGCCTTCATGTAAGACTGAGCAGCTTATTGCTCAATCCTTTCTTTTGCYGTTTCTCCAAGTATGAATCAGAAAACATTCGAAAGAGTGAAATTATTCCATCTTCATTCAGGTTTGCAATACATTTAGGGCAGAGGCAGAGTGTGACTCTAATATGTAGGTTCCCACAGGGAGTCAGACAGTTACCTATGTGTTATTTCTGGAACCTCGCTGAATGGCATGTCAGATGCAAGAAATAATATAATATGCATTGCTTTTCATACCGATGACTATCAAATGAAGTTATTTGAAATYTTAGAACTGATAATAGAAATTGTCAATCATATCTAGCATTCAGCTTTAGTTTYAATGAAAATTGACATCTGAAATTGACTTTTATTGGGGTTATTCCTACYGACATTTATTGTTACTCATAATTTTGCCTTGGTTTTCATACTTCCTTGGATCATTTGGTGTTCTCTAATTCTAGAKGAAAATCTTGTGAAGAAAAAATGTTGAGATATATTTACAGTTTTAATACATATTTGCAMAATTCAGCCTCAAAATAAAGTTGTAAGACTTGTAGAAGCACGAATTATTTATGAAAATAAACAGYGGAATTTACCAATTCTTTACTGAAATCAGTTTAATTGGACATGTGTTTCTGCAATGACCAGAACCATTACTTTTGTAATTTTCACCATTGTCTTTACTGAAATAAACCAAATACTGAAGTTCACATTCAAGCCAAATTATTTCTTTGCCTAGATTTTTTTTGAAACAAAACTAAATGAATATGCAATGCCTAATGGTGTAGGAGGCATAGATCAGGCCTACAATATGAGACTAGTAAGTTCTGAAAATGTTTGCTGTTTATTTTCCATAGTGAATGACTTCTACTTTCCACACCTTTTGTTATGTAGAGATGTACTTTCATGGCAGTTTGCATGAAATGTCAAATCTTTGACATCTAAATTTTCTCTCACACCAGCACTTTGCACTTCAAGACAAAAACCCATCTCCAAACAGCTTTGTTGAAATATTTTTAGATCTACTCATATCAGGTTTGTCTCTAAAGCTGAGCAGAAATGATTCATYTCTACTATATTATATTTCTTAAATAACATTGCCTTACAGTTGCCTCAGCATCAGAAAACCAATAATTTGCCTCCATGTTTGTACTTACTTTGCTCAAGATGATCTCTTTTGCTTTGCAGGTCAGGGGAGTTGCTTCAATTTTTTTTTCTTCCTGAATAATACACACTTTCTCCAGAGCTGAAAGTACAAAACAAGGTGTTGCATTGACTTTCCTYTGATTTTTTTCCATCTTTGAGCCGGTGTTTAAGTTTCCTCATGCTTCAGATGTGTCAGTTGAATCTTCTGAAGCAAGGGAATTGACAGCGTTTCCCTAGTCATTGTGCATGTGTCATGCTGACACCAGCCATGCAAACWACTATGTCAGAATCTGTCTTGGGGGAATATGCAAATACTTTTCAGCAGCTCCATTCTCTGCATGTAACACCCAAATAGAGGCTTTCCTTCTTTTTTTCATTTAATTTGAACCTATATGAGTAATGAACAAAAAATTGTTTGAGAACAATATAATAATGAAATCCATCCAGTTGGAAAAGTCCTCAAAAATCGTAGTCTAATGTGTGATTGAACACCACCTTATCAACCAAAGTATAACACTAAGAGACCCATCCTATCACTTTTTGAATACTTCCAGGGATGGTGTTTGCATCAACCCTCCTGGGCAGCCTGTCCCAATGCCTGACCACCCTTTCAATAAAGAAATTCTTCCTGATGTCCAACCTGAATCTTCCCTGGCACAGCTCAAGGCCTTTTCCTCTGTCCTGT
The DNA here is from genome assembly GCF_030028575.1 of Malurus melanocephalus. Classification (NCBI taxonomy): domain Eukaryota; kingdom Metazoa; phylum Chordata; class Aves; order Passeriformes; family Maluridae; genus Malurus; species Malurus melanocephalus. Next base: position 436,085 of record NW_026623495.1, on the reverse strand, counting down.
CACTGGTTCCCTGGGAGAAGGCACTGAACCTCACCTGGCTACAGCCTCCTTTCATGCAGTTCTGGAGAGTGACAAGATCTCTCTCCAGCCTCCTTTTCTCCAGGCTAAACAGCCCCAATTCCCTCAGCCATTCCTCACAGGACTTGTGCTCCAGACCCTTCACCARCTCCATTGCCCATCTCTGGACATCCTCCAGCACCTCAAGGTCCTCCCTGTAGTGAGGGGTTCAGAACTGGACACAAGATTTGAGTTGCAGCTTCTCGAGTGCCAATCACTGCCCYGATCCTACTGACCATGTTATTTTTGATACAAGAAATCAATGGATATGTTCCCCAATCCTTAGTGGGAAATTAACAGCTGCATGTGTATAATGAGAAATTAAAGRATACACTGGTGGGTGAAGCTGCTTTTGAATTGGAACTGCAGCACGTGTCCACACAGGGACTGTTGAATCAGTGCAGAAAACACACGGTTTCCCACAAAAATGKGCTTTATTGAAGAGAACTGTTTGGCTAAAAGGACTCCAAAATTAGAAACTTCTTTTAAAATGATTGAAAAATGGACAATTTTTGTCATAATTTTATTAAACAAATTCTCTTTTCAACATGGGTTATGCTCTTAAACTTTCCTGACTTCTTAAAAATAATTGTTTCTTCCTACACACAACTTAAAGCATTTTTCTAGATTTATAATAGGAAGACCACTTGTATTAGTGTTTTTTATGAAACTGCAGCCATTATGAAATTCTGCTTTGCCAGTATTTGCAAATCCAGACGACAAATTTACCACCATTAGAACTTTTCTCGTGTCTTTTAATCCAGATTCATTTAGCTTTCCATGACACTCTTCTAGCAATCTCTTCCATGGCCCTCATGAACTACCATTTCGTCAGGTGTCTTCCAGCCAACCTGGACATTGCATCACTCACTGCGGACCCACTGGGGAGCAGATTCTTTGAGATCAATCCTGCATTCTTATTGACAAGAAAGATTCAAGAGCATGAATATTCTCAAACAACACAAACCTTATTTTTCAATTTATCATTTTGAACAAAGTCATCAGAATTTCATCAAGTAATTAGTTTAGAACCAGTACTGTCTGTACATTACAAATGAAAATAGATAAGTATATAAAACAAGAAAACCTGGTTACATCTCACATAGAGAAGAAAAGCCTTCCCAGAATACAGAAAACAGAATGCTCACATGGCTCCTTTTGAGTCTTCAGACAAATTCAAATCAATTAATCCTTAGGATGTTACCTTTCAAATCATGCCACTCCCCCCTCCCGCACTTTAATATTTCTCTCAAGTCAAGTCTTTTGCAAAATTKTGGKKTTKTTTTTTTTTCATTTCAACCATCAGTAGAATTGCAGCTGTTTGAGCTTATGGAGAGAAGATTCCTCATTCACTTCAGTAGTCCACAGTCTTGATGCTGTGCCTTTTGCTAAAAATATCCTGAAGTGCAGAACAAGGTCATTAGTGCTTGTTTGTGTTTCCTCTCTGAAAATAAGAAGCAAAAAAATAAAAACAATGAAAATAAAAAAATAGAGGCCTTGGACAAATATACATAGCAGAATCACCTTGCTACAAAGACGGTAGAATAGCTACTAGAGAAAGAGCATAAATTGTGGTCAAAACTTTTTTTTTTCATCATCTAAACTATTTGTTTCTGATTTCCTCTATGACTTTGAMGAATTTGCATTAGTTTGCTCAGGTTTCTTGTATAATAGGCTCAAGTTTCTGACTCTGTGTTCTGAGATGAGACCAAAGTGGTAAAAAAGGAAGGATTTCTTATCTAGCCTTCCAACTTTTCAACCTGATTCCTCATGGTTAGCTGGTGCTTTTCATGGTGCCTGAATCACAGTCATTTCTCACTCCCCATTTTTCTGCACATTCTGCCCTTTCCTTTCACCCATTAACTCAGCAAGTACAGAAGCACTTTGTAGAGTTGATCCAGCTCTTTGTTCTTGCCTACAGTAATTAGGATTTCCAGGCGGCCATCCACCCATAGAATGGACAAAGCCTGACCTGCCTTTAAGCTGTTATAAGCCAAATACACCCAACTAGGTGTATCAGTAGGCTTCTGTATTCATCATTTAAATATGTTGCTAAGTTTTGCATTTTCTTCATWGCATTTCCATCTCTACAAYAGTGAAAACAGAAAAAGAAAAAAGKTTCTGATAATATTCACTGATAAGTTTTATTCTTAYCTCTTTTAGCTTAGCAGAATCTTTATAGCATATATTTAATTTTTCTACTGTTACCTAAAATGGATTAAATTGGTAGCTCAAAATATCTTAMATCAGTTAACTTTTTTTTGGCATCTTGCAGCTATCCCACATTATTTACATTGTAATAAATTGGAGGACTCCATATTGTTGKGAAATATTTAAACAGTCTCATAATTGTAGCAGTTTCTTTCAGACATGAGAATGTTAAAAAAGAAATATCCACAGATGAAACAATGAATTTACTTTGGTTTCTGCAATTTATTTCTCTCTTAGGCATGGCAATAACTCCTTCAYATTCTTATAATGAATTTTAAATCAGAGTGCCACAGCAAATATATTTTTTTTTGTATTAACAGATTTGGAATACATAAGTACAATACTCATAAGTACAAAAGTTATTTAAGCTCTCAGYTTTCATTTGAAGTCCTCATGTTTTGAATCTCTCCTCCTTAGTATATAATGCCATCTGAACTGTTGTTGATGTTTGTGTTACATAACCAAAAAAGCATACACTGATTTATTCCTGAAAATATCTTTTATTTGTGGGTCCATGCAGAAAAAAAAGTGAGAACATGAAGTCACTGGGTAAAAAAAAAAAATACAAACCCAAAACCGTGCCTATACAATTTCATTCAATTCTGGGAAAGAACATGCAAGCTTTTACTGCCAGCCATATGTAATATGCAAACAGCAGAGAAAATATTTTCTGAGCCATTGCTTCTTGGCTTTGTCTGAAACCTTAAACATCTCAAGTTGATTTATTTTAGAACCAGTGATTCCTGGATTAATTTGATTTGGGGATTACAGTATATCCAGCCAACTGAGCACCAGAAATGAAATATTATTTTGAAACACAGCAATTACTGTACCTGAGAGTCATTGATCTAGAAGGAAGGCTGACCTGATTAAAAAGGACATGGAGACACCCTCCAACACAGAAAAAGGCAAAGCAGGATAATAGTATGACAGGCTGTCAGCTACTTCTGCAGATGTCCCAAAGATATCTTTACTTGTAAGGGAAGTTTGTGCATCTCTTTGTAGTTGAAATTGACTCTGCTTCTGTTTTTGTTTTTTTTTTTTTCTATGTAAAAACAACAATACATCTGAGACCATTTTATTTCTTTTTAATTTATTTTTCCCTGTTSTCCTCCAGACAAAATTTATATTATCATTAACTTCCTGTAAACATCCGTTATTATATTACAATTTGTAAGAAACCTGGTTTCTTTTTTAACTAATTCATCAAAGGATTTTCTCTCTAAAGAGGAAGAAAAACATCCCATAGAACCTTAACTATCAATTTATTTAGGRAAAATGAATTTGGCATCACACTAGATTTAAGTTTGTTTATATTCACAAGTTTGATATGGTAAAACATCATGGTTTTCAGTTTATTTACCACTCAATCTGAAGAACCCATTTTAGAACTTCCTCCTTTCTATACATGATTACCATCATAGAATATACTTTCTGGAGTTTCCCACCCAAGAAAGCATCAAAGCAATGATTTATAGCTCCTCAGATAATCTTTTTCTTTGTTATACCATACACAACCGTAAAGTGTTACAACATAAATAAATATGATAAAATTAAGAATAAAATTAGGACCATAGGAAGAAACACATATTGTACAGAAATTCAGTAAAGCAAATATTTTTAAACACACACAACAATCAGAAATGCCAATGGAGTAAGACACGGTAGATGTACTGTCTCGTGCAACCAAGAGAGGAAAAAGCTGTATACAGTCCTTTATCATCAGGTAGGGAGACATAAATAATTGAAGCGAGTCACCAAAGGGAATATATTCAATGTAATGTTGTGGAAGAACTGTTAATTTTTCAGTAAATTTCCTTTCTGTCTTCCCCCCCCCCCCCTTCAGTTTAATCTAATAAATTCCATCAATAAATAAATCAATAGGAGTTGGACTTGATGGTTCTCGTGGGTCCCTTCCAACTCAGGATATTCTATGAGTCAATCTTTGAATGTAAATAATATTGCAATAAATATATGTACAGAACTGTTGTACCATACAGATACAGCGAGACGTGGGACTCCTGGCTGGGCTACTTTTGAACATTGAGGGGAGTGTGAATTATTGCTATAGTGACAGTGGGGTGCAGTTCACTGGTCATGAAAAGAAATCATTAACTGCTCACAGCATCAATTTGTTGCAAGGATTGTGTTCACAGTGGTGCCAGACGGAACACGGAGCACTCACAGCCYTCAGTGACATCAGCCGAGCCGACCGCAAGCGCTCAGTGCCAGCTCTGCTCTGAACATTGCAATTCATCAGAACGGGGATTTAGATTTATTTCACTGATTTGGTTTAAGGCCATCAGTCAACAGGCTTCTCCGAGGCTGTGAATTTAATTCTGGACTTTGCAAAYTTTGATTCTTCTGTTTCTTCTGTTTGTGTGAAATGAATAGGAATAAATATTACAATATAATCACAAATGTTCAATGCATAGCTAAGTAAATTACCCCAGTGTACCTTAAACTGTGTCCACTTGTCCCAGGCCCGAAGTGAACAACTGGCATAAGCATCATGATTAATCACCCATTGAAACAGAGAATACAAATGGTGTCTTAAAAATTGAAGTGACAAGCAAGCTGGTTCATTACAGGTTTCTTTCACACAGTTATAATTTTCCACTGTCATTTGCCTTCCTGACCTGTCTAAATGGCCTGGTGAGGAGACTTTCCCCTCACTGTCACACGCTCTGTTTCCTGGATGTGAAATCCCATGCCCCCACAGCAAAGGCAGAGATGCAGGACCCTGCCGTGGGTATGGAGCGGTGTTCCAGCCATCCTGCCTCACCCTGTGGGTGTTTCACCCAGAGACTTAGAGAGAATTAAAGTAATAGACAGGCTGCTGTGAGTTTACCAGTTTTAATGGAACAGTCACACCACAGACATGGAAATAGCTCCTTTCTGTG
>NW_026623495.1:382352-430648 GCF_030028575.1 Malurus melanocephalus | reverse complement strand
AGGTTAGCCTAGTTTGTGATGTTAGGGTTTATATATATTGATCCACACTCAACAATTTCATCTTACTTGTGAATTACATCCTCATCTTCCACTAATACTACATTCATCTGATTTTTTTTTCCATTAGTCTGATTATTTTACGGCCTTTAATGCTTTTACTTCTGCAAAGGGATTTCTTGATTTTTTTTTTTTCTGTTCACATAGCAGGCCATCTTACTCTTTTTCATTTGGTTTGTTGTTGKTCCCCAAGCTGTTCATATGCCAATGTTAATTTATTTCAGTTTTGAATGGTTTTCATTTTAAAGTAAGTGTGGAGTCCTCTTATAGCAAAATAGCTGCCTTCTAAAAGAACTTCTTGGAGGTTCACCAGATCAAGAATTGCAAGGGGAATAAATTGTTTCTTTCATTTTCTTTCTATAAATTGTACTGATAAAGAAATATCCTAGACGTGCCATCCAAAATATTAAGCGATGGTCTAAGTGACAACTTCATGCAACAYTGAGCTCATGAAAAAGCAAGCAGATTCCCATTTACAGTTGCTTTCAATGGCATCTCCAAACATGTCTAGTTTTGCCTGTTTTACTTTATTATTTGTGTGACACAATGTGGCAGCAAAATATGCCAAGGAAAGGCTTACCCTGGATGGTGTCATKGTTCCACTGACTTATGCTCTTATCTTCAGGTACATGCTATGAAGAAGCCAGCAAACAAATTAGAAGGGTTCTGTGAAAGCAATGAGATTCTCACCAGGACATGTGTCTGAGCACTCTGCTGTTGGTGGCAGGTGAGGAGTGATTGTAGCTCTCCAGGAACCCTGATTACCCTTCAGGTTTCCAAAAGAAAATGGACAAACCTGACTCTTCTGCTTTGCTCTCTGTCCTCCTCCAGTCCTCTTTTACAGTGCAGAGGGTGGTTTGCAGCAACACAGAATAAGAAAACTACAGTCAGAAACAGCTGCACCTAATTTTTCATAAGGGTCTTGACTGAGTTTACCCCTGTAAAAAATTTAAACCTGTAAAAAAAAATTGAAGCAATCTTCATGAACTAGTGATGTATTTCAAAACACCCAGGCTGATTTATYCTATCTTTTTCTGTTGACTTAGAAGAGGTGATAGTTCCCACCTCTGTGCTGAGTCATTTGCGGATACTGCAAGAGAATTTCAGCTGTCAGTGTGATCTTTGAAGACAGAAGACCAAATATATCAGTAATTATACATTTTCCCAACTCCCAGTGTAGAGCAGACCATATTAATTTTTGGAACAGTTATCAACTTGGTTAAAAATTTATATCTTTAAACCACTGTGGGTTTTGAGAGTTCTAACTTTCCCAATATTGGAGCAGTATTTCATTCTTACTGTTCCACAGTGGTACCCATCTTTTCACAACCTCACCTGTTAACTCGACTCCTAGTTGAGGAAAACAATTCTAGGCAGACTCTTTTTTTTTTTTAATATTGATTCAAGTCTTATTCATCCACTTTGGTAATAAGAAGACTACTCTTGACACACACACAAAGGTGAAATGATCTTCTTTACACTTCTGAAGCTTTTGTATTTGAAGGCACAGGTCTGAATCTTCCAGTATAAAAGGTATATTGTCATTGAAGACAAATTAAATTCAGTGGTTAAAAACAACAACCAAAAAAAGTCAAAAGTTAAATGTTAACAGTGTTAGCTTTAATTTTTTTCTGTGGATTCCCAATAGTTATTACCACACCCATTGCTGTTGTGGGAAGGCTTCCAATAGTAGAAAAAAAAAATACTTTTCAATGAACAGTAAAAAATGAGGTGTAAGGGACCAAGAGAAATATTTCTCCCTGTTTGGCTGATACTAAAATTTTACACTAGCCAATAATACTTTTACACTAGACATTTGTGAAGAGGTGAGGAAACATTTGAAGAAGAGGGGGAAGCCAGTGTGGTCTATTATTAATTAGAACTTTTTCCCTGAGGACAGCAACAAACTTAAAAAAAAAAATACAGAAAAAATATTGAAATGCAAAGAATTAAAATTAATACATGTTACTTTTTTTTTTTATTACAACAACAGATTTTTTTAAAGATTCAGTATCACTCCCAAAAGACTCTGCTTTGTCATCTGGAGAAAGAGATGGCCTGAGATACTGAGAAGATGGAAAAAAAATTGTCCTGATATGCAAAAAATGCAGTATTTAATTTCCTTTAACAAGATGGAGGGGAAAACTTTCCTTTAATTTCCTTTCTTCTTTCTGGATATTCTTTCTTAGGAAAATCAAGCACATAAAAAATTAAGGAGGCGGAACTGCCGTTTCATTTGAAAAACCAAATTCTAGTCCACTGGAAAAACTGGCTATATAATGCCATTTTGATAAGGCTTGGTTTTTAAAAGGAAACTATGCAGGAGAAAACCATGTTCAGCCTTGGTTTTATGCAGTGCATTCTTGCKTCATGAATATACTTATAATGGTTAAAGAGATTACCAGACCTGTGTTTCCATTCTCTCCCAGTGCAGAGTAGAGAGCTAAACCCTTTATTTACCCGTAAGGGCAAGAAAGGATGTACCAGAGTGCTCTGGGAGGACTGAGGRAGCATAAAATACATGGATGTGGCTGCAAAGGCAGCTGCATTTTAGATTGTTCTCCAATGCTTTGTCTTGAAAAGGCACTAGCTCAGATTTAGGGACATGGCAAAAGTTGTACTGATAGTCTCAACAGGACGGTTAGACAAACACACAGAGAAGGCAGAGAAAGGAAAGAGACTGTCATAACCTGAGATTWAAGAAAATCCACTTTTTTATAAGGAGAATGCCATGCCCATTTGAGTAAATATTTCAATGCAGTGAACAAATATGAGAGAAATTAAGGCAAAGATCCTTTATGGGGAGGAGTGGGGATGGGTAAAAAATCATGGGAAATCACTGAAATGCTGAAGGGGATACTAAAACAGCTGAGGATGGTATTGGATAACAACTGATCATAGACAGAAAAAGACTGGAGAGAGGGAAGATTTTAGTTGAAGCTTAGAAGCACAAGACAGTGTATCTATATTACAAATCTTAGATTGATGACATCCATAGATAACTCTCTAAAATATCTGTTTTTTAATAAATTTTTTTCCATTGTGGGACAAGAAACTCCAGGTGATAGAAGGTATTCTGGAGCAATAGAAGATTGCTTGGCCAGAGCAGAGCAGAATGTACTGTCCAGAAAGAGCAACAAACCAAAGCAGTCGGGGATTTACAATAAATATAGGCTAAATGAAAGGAACCATGGAAACAGAACATAGAATTCACCACATCAAATTTTAGCTACATAGAAATTAGACATACTCTAGCTGTCCATCTCTAATTAGTGGAGAAAACAAGCTTCTCCACTGGGTGAGTCATTTCAATCTAAATCAAAGACAAGYAGGAATAACATCTTTCTAAAAATGCATACCCCTTTCCCCTGACAACGAGTTTTAAAATGTTACTTTAGAGGGTTACTTTTGATTAATATTAGATGAAACAAAGGAGTCTTCTCAGTCTGATCATTACCCTGGGAAATAACATGGAAAAGAGTTGAACAATGTCTTGTCTTTCAGTCATGACCTTAAGGTTTTGAATCAAAACCACTTTCTATCCCTAAGTGACTTCTGAAATGAAAGAAAAAAAGAAAATACAGTGATTGAGCTGAGATCTTCATTGGGAAAGGTAACTGCAGTTTGACTAGCAAATGTAAAGACATCCAGTGCACAGAAACTGCATAAGGATGCAACCATTCAACTGCCACATTAGCAATGATGTTATTAGATTAATGACCAACTCAATTCCAGATGGTACACAGAGTCGTCTGCAATGTAATCCAAGCAACGCTGATAAACTGCAATATTAGATCAATGACCAATTTGATTCCAGATGGACTGTGGAGCCAGACACAATGTAATCCTAGCAATACTGATAAGCAGAGAAATATGAGTGTTATAATGRTGACACTAAAGCTATCTGAGGCCAGTCCAAAAATGCAGGCTGTCAATAAGGCACCATAAAACAGGAGACAGCGCTGTTAGGAGCTTGGAACTTACTTCTGACAGACAGAAATTTCACTTGCTACAGGAAGGCAAAGCAACACAACCTCTCAACTGCTCAGAATATAAAATGAGGCCATCCTTAAATGCAGAYAGAGCTAGTCATTCCAGCAATCCAAAGAGAAACAGGAATGCAAAAATTAAAGAATAGTCTCACCTTCCTTCCACTAGTCCATAGGCATGAAGAATGTGAAATTCACTTATCCCAGTGCAAATATTCACCTTTTCACTATATTAAAATTTCTGGCACATTGAATTAAATGAACTGCAGTCCATGAAACTGCTGCCACACTACCATACAGGCCAGTAGCTGGATATGCTTGCAGACATAATTACTGTTACACAGATGCTCCAAAGTGCACTGGATCAAACACTAGAGGGATTGGCAACCATCACAGTTGTATCTGATGCTGATGTGCTGATGTTTGAAAGGACAGAGATTTGAAGAAAAATCATGTCCAAAATCATGGTATTATATTAAAACAAATTATAAATAGACTTTGGAAGCCTGATGTTASTCTGAGTTCAGTGAGGTTGAAGCTGATCAGAACTGATCCTTGTTTATGTATGTTTAACTTTTACAGACTGTACCAGTATTAAGACAGAGAAACCAAAATAATTCAAAACAYACAGGCCATAAGATATGAATAGATGTTTTCGTATTTGGTACACAACCATCAGGATTCTCAAACCCCTCTAARCATTAATATAGCATAATGCAGGATGGCATTTGCAGTAAACTCAGTTGAACCACAAAATAACACACCAGATCTTAAGAATAGAGCAATTAAGCAGAGCACCTACAGCTCTCCGAGTCTTCAAAAGCACAGCTGAAAAAAAAAGTATTGCTTAGCACTTTTAGCAGTTCYCAAACAGTGCAACGATGACAGCCTCAAATTTTCATGGGAAAAAATGATAGTTCACCCACCCAAGAATTGCAGATTGTTGTGCTTAGTTTGCCAGGAAACTTAGAAATTGACCCATTGAGCTCTGCTGCTCCCACAGCCCCCTGAATATCACCTTCAGTATCTCTCAGTGTCTAAGATTCATTCTGAACACTATTCATGTTTTCCTGTCTTGATACAACATTTGGCTTCACTGATTGTGCCCACACCATGGTACTTGTTAATTACATTTTGTGGAAGCAGACTCTGGAGAAGACACTCAGGTAAGAACTGTGAGCAAAGGACTGAAACATACCTAACATAGTTCGCTCAAATAAAAGGTCACAGCAGAATTCAAGTGATTCAGGATTGGATAGGAATGACACAGATGGCATCTTTCAGATGTTAGGGACTTATAAAGTGTTGGGAAGGCAGAGTTAAGAAACTTGGGGAAGAAGAGACTCTCTCCCTGTAAGTCTTGGATCATCCTAGCACATTTCCCAGAGACTACTAACAGCTTGCAGAGATCCACAGGCCTGTAAATAATCCATCAGAAACAGAACAGTGTTTAAATGAAAGAACAATTTAATGGGATTTTATATGAAAGGGTAGAGGTTATAGAAATGAAGAACTTCAAATAGATGTCATAGCACTTCTGCAACAATTTCAGTTCAGAAAACGTCTATTTTATGTTTTAAAAGAATTGATGTAGAAGGAGCAACATGCCTGAAAAATCTGTATGCAAGCAGAAAGGTGCAAGAGGGAAAAGGATAAAACTTGTATTTTCTTTGGTATCCTCGTGGACCATTTCTCATAAGGAAAGGCTGAGGAAACTACAACTGTTTAGCCTAGAGAAGAGAAGACTCAGGGTGAATTTAATAAATTCCCTTCTGAAGGGAAATATGTAAAGCAGACAAAGCCAGACTGAATTCAGTGGTATGACAAAAGGCAATGGGCCTAACACAAAATACAGGAGGTCCTGTCTGAACATCAGGAAGCATTTTATTACTTTGAAATTCACTGATTACTAGCAGAAGTTGCCTAGAGGTTTTATGATGTCTCTGTCTTTGGAGATATTCAAAACCCCACTGGATATGGTCCTGGGAGGCCAGCTCGAGGTGAGCCTGCTTGAGCAGGAAAGTTGGATCAGATCATCTCCAGATGTACCTTCCAACTCCAGCCATTCTGTGTGATTCTCTGTGTCACATTCCCTGGCAGGACAGAGATAGTACTGCTGAAAGAAAGGTGAAGTAACAGTGCCAGGAAGGCAGAGTCCATGCAGCTGCCCCTGATCCTTCCTTTGGTCAATGTCTAAACCTGCATACAACCTTCAAATAACATTTTCCTGCTTCAAAATGAGTTCCACAGAAAGGATTCAGCATGATATTTTTGATCATGGCTTTGAAGAATTCATGGTCTTGAATATTTCCCAAACTTCAGACAGTTCTCAGTTGAGATTTTTGAGCTAAGCATCCGTTTGTCAGATGTCACATCACATTAAGTGAATTCCTACACACACACACACACAAACACACACACACATACACACAGAGACAGAAGTATGGTTTAKAGAAACAGAACACAATGTAATCTGTAACTGCATGTTTTTCACACTACTTTCCATTTAGTTTTCACTCTGGAGATTTCATAATTAATTAACTTTTCTAAGTGAGTGTGACTGAGATATATTTTTTAAATGATTGTTTATCCAAAGGCTAGATATGTTGAGGAATATACATACCCATTCCCTCAGATCAAACAAAGGTGAAGATAAAAAAAAACCCAAAATCAAGAAATTTTAATTAAAAATCACTGTAATTGAGTGCCCAAGAGCAAAAGCTTTAAAACATCCCAAACAGTTATTTTTATTTAAATTATTTCTATTTTTAGCCTAATCAGAATACTAATTACATAAGAACACTACAAAAATATTCGTTTATCTTAAGAGGCACTTATCATAAGTTTATTGTGTTCTTCCTCTCCCTCCCAGTTACAATAATAGCCACAATCAATATGATGACCAAAATAGTTTTAAGTAGGTACTCCCATGGTTATCAGTAGCAGAAAAATTGTCTACAGAGGAAAGTCAAATCTGTCTGGAAAAAGAAAAAACATTTAAATGAAATATCCTGAATGTAGTTACACAGATTATCTCTCCACAGTGCTACCCAAACACTGCTTGTATTCTGTTATATATTCAATTCCTTTTATTCTCTTAGAAGAAGGCTGAATGGGACTTTGAGCAGACTTAGGTAGTGGAAATCATCCGTGCCCATGACAGGGACTGGGAATTAGATGATCTTTAAAGTCTCTTGTCAAATCATTCTCAGTTTCTTTGGTTCTATGATTATGCACACCTGTTATGTGATCTGATCTGCATGTTCTTCCCATTATCTATGTCCTCTCAATAGGAGAAATAGAAATACTGGAAACGTAGCAATGCCACATTTTTCCTCATGCCCCACCTGATTAAAAATATTCATATGCCTAATTTTCATAACTGGGATAATAAAATTTTGTTTGTCTAATTATTACTGTTTCTGAACATCATCTCTAAGATTACAGATGTAAGACTGAGAAATTGACCATGCCAGGTCCCTCGCCACTGATAACATAAAATTCAGAATTCTATTTTGTGTGCAACTGACAAATTCTCCTTTCAGTTACATCTGTACAATTTTGCACTTCTACCTAAATCAGTTCAATTCACCTTAGTTTAACTGACAGTACATATTTGTCCTAAAATGTACTTTATTCCTGTATATGATGAGACAAGGGACATCAAACACCTGTCTTTAAGTTCCTAGCCTACAATACATTTAGCAAAATACTGACATAAGGATGGAAGGGAAAAAAATAATGTCGTCATTTTTAAAGTACCTAGGTGACCTTAAGCAAACTCTCAAAACTATGATTCATTTTCTTCAAAAATGAAAGGAGTAGAAATCCACAGTTTTGCAGAGTTATTTTTGAGAGGAGTTTAAGAATTGTTTACTAGAGCATAAATAAAGGATATGATCTCCTTAAGTTTCTGATAAGACAACCATCAATAACCTCACACTCTGAGGTGGCCACTAGGCAGTGAAAGGTGAGCAATACATTCCATTTATACCTTGTCCTTTTCTGGCCTGTTTTACAGCCACAAAATATGTCACCTCAAGCTCTCAAAGGAACTATGGACACTCAGCACTGTTGGGAATAAGGCTTATTTCTTAATTCATCTAAATCTACAGACAAAAATGCTGACTGGAATCACGTGCTAGAAAGATTCCACTAATTACAACACTGGAGACTGAAGAGCAATGTTTGTTCTTTCATTGGACCCTAAGACAGATGAAGGAGGGAAGAAAGGAATTAAAACATGTTGTTCCACTTAACTACTCTAAGTTTAATCTATTCTTGGTCTGTTCTGCGGTGAATCATCATCTTTACAGACAGCCTTTCTTTGCCTGGCAGGTGTCCACAGATGGAGAGGGTTTGGTGCTCAGTATCTACACCAATGGCTGTCTTATTTACAYTGCTATTTTGAAGTTTTTCCTGATTATCCTTCTGGAATTGAGTCATGTAACACATTTCAAAATTCACCCATCTTAKTTTGATGGCCTTCTTGAAGGTCCACCTTTCTTCCATTATTAAGAGACTTTCAGAATTTGCTTTTKACCAACTCCTATTTTTGCCTAGATTCCTCAGACAGAAGAATGATTCTGAGCCTAGGTAAACTTTGGTTAGAATTAAAAAGAAAACATGAAGCAGTAGCAGAAAGCAAAAAAAAAAAAATAATAATTATATCAGTACTTCTTTCTTTGCACATACCATTTCTAAGAAAGAGATACAACCACATAAATCTTAAAGCTTCTTTTTATATTTCCTGATAGTACAAATCTAACCCTCATAAGCCTTATGTCCATGCCAGCATTCATGCAAACAGGCAAGCTTTGAAACGTGCCTTGAAGGTCAAATGGTCTAGGATACAAACAAATGAAGGATCCTATGGGGAAAAAAAATAAAAAATGGGAACTTCTAAATTACATCACAAATATTTTGCAAATATAGCGAAGGATCAAGCTTTCATTATAATGACAGGAATGTGGTTCAAGCTGACAGCATAAGAAGAGAAAAAAATCTCTCACTGAGTGATTTTTAAATGAAAATCAACATTGCAGTTTTCACATGAAAACCAACAGACAGGTAGAAAGTTCTCAGAACGATGGCAAATAAACTGATCTGAATAATTGATTTTTCAACACCACGACTGACTGAAAAAATTAAAATTGTTTGAGGTTAACCTGCTCTTTTAACTCTTTAGATTTTATTGCAGAAAACCCCTTTTTCTTTCCTATTCTTTGTTGTTCCTTTGTGGCAAACAAGGGTTTTAATCAGGTTCCAAATGAACCAATTGATTTTTATGTCCTTTATCCTCATATTAGAATTAAATATTGATATATTAATTTCAACACACTTGTCAAAGTATCAAAATTAAATGTTTCAACAGTCACAATCTTTTTTTCTTTTCTTTTCCTGCCAAAAGTKTTTGTTGAATTCAGTTCACAACCRATTTTCAACTCAGSCAAATTYTCAAGTTTCCATTTATAATTTATTTKTTAAAAAGCTTTTYCTTGTGCTTTTTCTAGTAACTTTCTGMTGTCCAACACCTTTGTTGGATATTCAGCAATTTGTACATGTGTAWGTGTACTTTGCTCAGRTATAAACATTGTYGAGAKGGAACCGTAGCCTTTTTTCAAATCTTCTGCAGTTCTCTAATCCCATGGGTTTGGTATCAGASCCTGTTCCTGATGGTCACTATTGCAATGAGCAACCATTCCATTGTGGAAGAGCATTCTCCCTTGCTATCATAGCCAGGAAGGACCAAGTACAAATCCCAAGAGAAAAAAAAAAAATGTCTAGATGAAGGAAAAAAGATATGATTCACCYTAACATCTTGTCTAATATTGCCCTTCATTCTCTCAGTCATGCAGGATTTGAAAGCTCCACCTTCTGAGGCTCTGCACATTCTGAACTTGGGTGATAGGTGGTGTGACAGAGAAGAGACATGAAAGCCGTATACAAGGGTATAATAAAGTCAAGTGTAGTGTCAGCACCAAAGTTACCTAGGATAGATACTGACCCTTAAATGTTCCAAGCTTTGAAGTTATTTCTGAAAATGATCAGCAGGTCATTCCTTCAYATACTTTCAAAATACAGCATAAATTGGAAGAATGCACTAGACCGGGAGGGGAAGAGTCAACAGACATCAAGGAGCACAGATCAATTTCTCTACCGAACAGGGAGGGCAAGCACACCTTTCAAGACTGTCCCAAAGGTTCTCTTTGCAGATAAACACTTAGATAGCTCAGCATAAAGCACAGGAGTGCCCGGAATCTAAGGATTTCTTGGAACACATGCATGTGAGGRAAAAATTAATTCATGAAGCAAAGCAGGCAGAAGAAATTTAGCCCTAACTTGGCTTGAACTGCCTAATATGTGTTTCCATCTTTCCTACTTAAATAAAGATTACACTAAGCAGATATATTCCTGAAAAGATTCAGTTATATACTGRCAAATATTTCAGCTTTCTGTGTGTGTTCATTTTCATAGCTGAGACAGATACTGAAGTGACTCAAAATATAATATTTAAAAGAAAATATCTCAGTCTGAGGACTTTTATAAATTGCAAACAAAAACTAAATAGACAAAAAGGAAAGAATGGATGTAATAAATCCTAAAGGAAACAGATGAACAGCAATAAAGTAAAATATTTCAAWAAAAATAATGGCTTGACAAGAACTTGGAAGCAAACAACAAAAAATAKGTTTCAGGTAGTACATACTTACATAAATAAACTTTATAAGGGATGGCTATYGGGCCTAACCTATTTCTTGCAATTAGAAAACTTTCACTGTGTTCAATGACACAGTTAGGCTGTAGGTTTGCAAATGACTCAGTGTTTATTCTAGTAATAGTGAAGAAGAAAGTGGTGTTTTCAATTTAAATGAGCTCAGTTTCTCTCAGATAYTTCCCAGGAGAATTTCTCATGTGGCAATGTTAACATTGCCAAGCACAGCTCGACCCAGGAGCTAGAGTAGAAAGAATACCTGCTTGTGTTAGAAGTATGAGGGGAAAGTAGTTGGAAACATCATTGTTTTTCTAGCTGGCATATGCTCTCCTGCAGAGACCATTCCAAAAATGATTGAAGTAATTGGCACCAGAGGGAAAAGAGAAGGGAGGTCAGATTAAGGCTACTGAAATCAGCAGAAAAAAAATCATTTCATTGTAGAGAGAGTGGAAGTGTGGCCACTTGCARGAAATGAGAATGGCTACTCTTGCCAGAGAAACATTCAAGGCCAGATGAAGTGCCTATTCCTTTGAAAGGGTCACTCAAGACTGGCAGTCTTGGAGTTTGCCTCTTCCTAATTCAAAAAGACTGTTTCGGGGCAGTATTAGAGCAAAAATATGTAACAATGAGTAGCAAGGGGGAAATATTAATGAGACCACATTTAACCACCTAAAATACAGTTCTTTCTTATTTGCAGAAGGGAACAAAAGTAAATGTAGTGTTAGCTAGGGCTGTGTTATAGGAGATCTGGCACATGACAATAGAGCAGGAGAGAGAAGTGAGTAGATAAAGTAGTTTTAAGACCACTTGCTCTGAGAAACAGGAATTTGTGGATAAGAAGGTGAAAGACTGCACATTTGTCCAGGTGTCATTGGCACTAGTGCATTTTCAGCGTATGCCACCCAAAATGAATTATGAAAGTTCAGTGAATTTATTTAGCTTTCATTAAGAATAGATGAACTACTCAGGATTTTGAGAAAGGTTTTGCTTGTGAAATGTGCTCTCTTTTCTGGAAGAGGGCAAGGGATTACTTTTAAGCTGATGCATAGTTAGATGTGAGTCACACTTAAGTGAATTGATTTTTTGCCTATAAAACCAAGTAGTCTGTCCACAAGACAGTAGAAAAGCTAAGTACTAAACAATGAAGTCATCGATTGTGCAAACAAGTGCCATTTGCTGACTGAATGGTTTCATGTTGTGAAACATACATAAAACTGAATTTCAAGTTCCATGAGAAATATACTTCACATCAGAAAATCCTTAAAAGATTGGAGATAAAGCTCTGGAAACCAAGGATAAAACAGAGAGAGAGAGAGAGAGAGAGAAAGAGAGAGAGAGAAACCCAGAGGAAAATGAAAAGGTAAAAATGAAAGAACTTCAGGGGTTTGAAAACGAAGAAGATTAATGGCACGTACTTTTCACATTTGTTATCTCTACATCCATGAATGTTTCTGGGTTTTCTGTGTAGGTCTGATCTAAAGCTTACTGAAGCCATCCTGAAAAATCCCATTCTCCAGTGAGACAAGAAAAATGTTTTTTGATAGCCAACAAGCACTGACTGTAATCATGCAATATACATTTGTAACTGTCTTTCACACCTGGAAGAAAGTGTAATTTGCTGAGCTATAACATTTCAGAGATCTACCTGTCTTTTTCCTGACTACTGTTCTCTAAAAAGCTGCTTGTTTTGGATGGTTTAGTCCTGTCTTTCTGCATACCCTGCTATAAACTTGTCATGAGATTGTAAAAATCTTAATTAAAAAAAACTAAAACAACGCAAATGTAAGAAAAGCCCTCTGAAAAGTAAGTCCCACGTGTATATCTAGACATTTATTGCAATAAATAGGGCATTCAATTATGTAGACAAGTATATGAGAGATAAACAAGGGATACAAACACCATGGAGTGCATTTGGGTTTGTGAGAAGGGACCCAATCAAAGTGTACAAATGAGAGAGCAGCTAAGTGTGATACTAGACAAAACTCTCTCTCAGAGACAAGTAACTCTAGCTAACTTTTTTGTAGTTTTCTAGTCCACCAGTGTCTGAGTAAAATCTTAATTATGTGACAATAAAATAGAAAAAGTAGAAAGAACACCAAAAAACCTTTACATCAAGATCTCATTATTTTTTATTCCATTATCTACATTTTACATAGCTGTTCATAGTACATACATCCGACATGAGCAGCACCAAAAAAAGTCAAAGCAAAAAATAAAAAAAATATTCCATTTAAATTTACACAGCTGTGAAATGTGTAGTTTAATTTTGAAAATTTTCTCCACTGTTTTCCTCCCATGTCTTACAAAGAGATGGGAAGACTGGGAAAAATTTTTAYAGTCTCAGGCTGCATGGAATTATTTTAAATTCATGCACAAATGGAGACTTTCCCAATCAACCGTATTTCTTTTTTTTTAAAGTTTTTTACTGTTCATTTAAAAATGCATATCCTCAACCTTGCTTCCATAATAATTTTATTTGTCATAATGGTTCATGTCTAGTTTCCTAAAAAGGTTTGAGTACTTCTCTGTGATTTTAAAATATGCATTTTCACCCACAGAGATTTATGCTCGAAAAACCTAAGTAAGCGATGACCTTGGTAAGTGGAGGACTGCATTGGGAGCTTCAGCTTTTTTCTTTGAGCTCAGTTAAGAGTGCTTGKAGTAAACCAGAATTACTGATTCAACTTGTCTGTCTTCATAGTCAGTCCAGAGACAAATCCAATTAGTTACTGTTGCTTTCATGATATAGGAAGATGGGTGTATTGTGAGAAAATCAAAGAAAATGCACGTGTAGAAATCTGTTATAATTCTTGGTGCAAGTTGTTTCACCGCTGCACAATTCAGATGCAGGTGTTCAAGACAAATTCTMCATTCCATTCTTCAAGAAAGATTTTAGTGAGTCATTGAAGTGAAAAGGGTTCTCTGTGGCATTTAGGGTTTTTCAGTATTCCCAAAATAAAGATGGGAAAAACAGCAGAAAACTAGCATTTCTGATCACACATAGAAAGCTTTTTGAGGCTCTTCTGTTCCCTTCTCTCGAGAGGAGGAAAACTCTTATGGCTGCTTTGCTGTCAATCATGTACATGTAATTCCTCTGTTCATGTACAGGAAATTCCATTCCATGTTTAAAAGGCAAAAAGGTGTGACACAACTCTAGGCCACTGAGATCTTTGCCWGGAGCAAGCTCCAAATAAATGTATCCAAGACAGTAGTGACTCAGAGAWATGTTTGTAAGAGTGATACACAACCTGTTAGACTAGGATCATTTTGCTCTAAAAATCACTGAAGCTGCAAAGGTATATTCAAGGAGGTAAACAGTTTCCAGTAAATCCACATAAATTCAGTAGGGAATTGCATATACATATTTAGTGATCTCAAAAGGTGCGCTCTGAGGAAGGGGGAAATACTTTTGTATTCCTGAGCTTGTAACTCAATCTGTTTCAGATATCCTTAGAAATCCAACCACAGCACCGAGCAGATTGGGTCACTGCAATTGAAATTCACTGTAGATAGAAATGAAATATTATTGGGAMATCTAAAAGCACAATTTTTCTTTAATATATATTTTATAATTTAATTTCAAAAAAGCATGATACAAGTAATTATGAGTGGAGTAAGCTAACACAGTTTTATGAGTACCTTACCGTTAATGTGTCTCCTTGATAACAGGTCRATGTCTTTGTGAGGCTTTCTTATTACTGTAGAACTGTCAAAAGAATTCAACTCCAATTTAGGCATCTAAATGAAGCAGTTCTCAAGAGCATGCATTCGAGAGATCCGTTCTTCTCAGTGGGACATGCYGAGAGTTTAATACCTCAGAACATCTCTCTGGTCCATTTATACCGTTAAATGGAAATTACCTTTTTGGACAATCTGTCTTCTCACATTGGTATCAAAACAGGASTTGCTGAGTTGCTGATTGCTTTTGACAATCAGTCTTTTAAACTTTAATAGTAAAGACCATTCAATCTAATTGCACAAAAATAATAAGTGTAAAGTTTTTAACATGATTTAGACAAGAACTAGATATTTAAGCCATATTTACATATTCAAAATACATAAAAAGTATGCTTATTATGACTTTATTCAATCTGAGATGTCTGATTCATTCTGATAAAAAATACTCCTATAAAATATTGCAATAAAAAAAAAGTATTAGCTTTTTTCTCTCTAAAATAAATATAGAGTCTTTTCTTTTATTAAATCTTGGATGTTAATACTGAAAAGAATGCAGAAGGATTGAATTCTCTTWGAGAGAACATATATTTCAGAAGAATATAGTGATTTCTTTCCACCTCAGAAATATAGATTACAGGGTTGGAAGTGTTTTTTCATCTGTTAAATTTCATTAATTTCAAGTAAATTCTGAATTTCCTGGCTGGTACATTATGAAGACTGGGAATGGTGCTCAAAAATCAGGGATCTATTCCATCTATTCCATAATCAGTTTCTAATGGCAATAATATATTGTGAAAAATACAAGCTCAGTTATGCTCTACTTAGTTCAGGAGAAGCACCAGAACCCTTGTTTCCCAATTCCTAGGGGAGTTTTCTAATCAACTGTCTGCAGAAAGTATCATAAATTACTTAGTCTCTTAACTCTTTTTTTTTTTTTTTATTCTCTTTCTGCCTCAGCCTTAAAGAACTTACAAACAAAAGTTTCACCAATTCTTTAGTAAAATCAAGTCTGTGGCTGTGTTTCCCAGCTTGTAATCAACAAGAGAGAGCAGTGCTTGTAGAGCACAGCAGCTTTTTGTTGACTCTGAGTTCAGTCATAGGTGAGATGTTATTTTTTCAATACTTTCTGCCTTTTTGCATTTCTGAATGCAAAAAGAACTCCTTTTCTATTTCTGAAGGGAAAGTGTGCACAAACACCATGACACTATACAGCATTTTGGGACAATGCTGAGAGCCACTTGGAAAATTGAAAAGTGCAGAGTATAGATGTTTGTCTCTTAAGGTGGTTATCTCAGAGACAGTACAAGTTGTTTTGTCTATGCTCAATATCTCTTTATATTAAAAGAATGCATACCATTAGCTTATCAGCAACAAAATGACCCAAGGCTATTAAACTGTTCTATTTCTGCAMGGCTCCTCAAATATACCATCTCAATCTATAATACTGTCAATATTTTAAAWTGCCAACAAAACCACTTAAAAGTGGTTTACTTTGTCAATAGCACATGAATAAATGTTTTTTCTCTGGCTTAATGATTAAAAGCTTTCTGGATTTGTATTTAGATTTTTAAGGCCATTAATATTTTATGAATTATTGATTTTAATGGACACTGTGCTTCAAATTGCTTGTTCTAGTACTGAATGAGGTTGGCCTCTTCTGTCAGACATTCACAACTCAATAAGGTCATAATAACCCATTGACAGCAAAAAGCATGAGCATCTACAAGGGGTGGTAAATGAGAGTGAATGGCTTCTATTTCCGAGTTCCAGGAATCTTCTATTGCATTTTGGACACAACACTCCTGTGAATTAGTCTTGCTAGCCTAAATATACTGTGGATGTGAAAAACAGATTTACAATTGTTTAAAATAATTTTCTCTTTTTTTTTGGCTTTTGTTACAACATGCACCCAAATCTCATATAAGGAAATTATTGTGTAAATATATGCCAGAGTTTCAAAGTTGTTCTGGTAAGAAAGGGCCCAATGAGATCCAAAAGAGATTTCACTAAGCAATAAATAAGTTAGAAACATGATTTTCAATGAAACTGTGCATGTGGTGAGCTGGACAATTATTAATTCAGACATCTAAARTCCAAACACACGGTGCAAGCATGGTGACTAATCAAGGAAGTGTTGAATCACTGTCCTTCGAGGTATTTAAAAATATGAGGATGTGGTGCTTAGGGACAGAGCTTAGTGGACTTGACAGGACTGGATTATGATTGGACATAAATGMTCTTAAAGGYCTTTTCCAACCTACAAGACCGTATGATCCTACAATCTCTCATGCAATCACTTTTAAAATTGATTGCCACATGGTGTACTTTCAAGATGAAGATATTCTCCCAGCAAATACAGGCTTTGACTCCACTCTGGATTTTAGGCAATAGAGCCAGATTTCCCTCCAGCACTGAGTACTCTAACCAAAAGGTCATTTGCAGAGAGCAGTGCATCCTTTGTCTCTTCACTGTGATGGAGACGCCTTTGGTCAGTTCAGCTCCCCTCTGCTGACCGCACTGCTGCCCAYGGGCGTTGGGTGTGGTCAGCATGACAGCCATGTCACATTCCTTCCGAATGACATTGGAAACCAGGAAGAAACCAGGCACCAAGCTGCCCATGCTCTTCTGGAAAGTMTCGTAATTAGGCCTCTAAGTGAGGCTCAGATCAAAGGGAGGGAATTATATAAATCCAGTCAACTCTAGGATAATAAAGCCCACCAAGCACAAGCTTTCTGAACTTAATTCTTAGTTGAAGCCATCTAAATTTCTCCTAAATTGTACTTTAGAAGCCTAAGTGGCATTTTCACTCTCAAGTATATACTCATATATTGCCCAATTTCAGAAGCAATTCATGTATGTAATAAATAAAGTTACAGAACCAGGAAATACAGAAAGTTAATTAGGGAATTTGTGTGGCAGGAATAAAAATTTATCAACTTTTGAAGAAAGAGACAGAGATGAAATCAGGTTCACTTCAATCTTTAAATTTTGGCACTTACAATGTCCTTTGTTACCTTTTTATTCAGCTKAAGTATAAAAATGACAAGAAACTTCCCAAATTTTATGATATGCTTTTCCCTTTTTTCTCTCATTCAAATTAATATTTATTAAATATTCAGGCTTGAGATTTGTTTTCTATGATGACTTTGTATGCAAATGTTCTACCTGTATATGCCATCACAAAAGATGGGATTGAGACAACTGTCCAACTTAAGAAGTCCCTTGGTAACCATCTGGGACAAATTTGATTTTCATCAAGTATTTAAAATTATCAGAACAGYAATGAAAATTACAATAGTTATACACTAAGGGTAACATAGCAAATAGTTAGACAAAAATTTCTAGTTATGATAATCTTGTCATTCCTTCCAGCAAAGGTCTCTCTATATTTATATCTACACTAGCCAATAAAAGGTTCAAAATTTCAAAAAGACAACTGTATACAATTACTGAATTTTCAAAATCAAATACCAGTAAAGCTGTGTGTGTTTATTATGAACTCTTCAAAGCCTTCAAATTCTGCAAAACATGGTCTTCTGAAAAAGTGCTTAAAGATGACACCTTAAAAGTAATGAAGAATGGAAATTGTTCACATTATGTTTCCTTGTATGTAACTATAAAGCCAAAAGGACATTTTTTCAGAATCAGTCACTTCCTACACTTTTCTCAGAACATTTTCCTCTCAACTTTTCAGAACTTGCTAGAAACCAARCAGACATAAGAAAACCCAAAGTTACTAGATGAAAAGGAAAGATAAAAAACATTAAATAAATATAGCTAACTGTAGGACTAGCTAATGCAARTAGATAAGTTTATCCCTTGTGTTATGTAAGAAATATTGTCTTTCTGATTCTCTAAGTATCTTCTGGTCTCCTTCGATCAAAAAAGATGTGAACAATTTTGACACTTATGAATGGTTGAAGAGCCATGATAAAATTAATGTAGGTATAGCCTAAAACTGTATATTAAAAAAAARTTTCCTCTTTCAGAAAATTTCACAAAATTTTTCTGTATTTCACTAAGTTCAAATACACCCTGCTGGGAAAGATATAATGCCAACTATATTTAGTCTAGATTCCTGTGCATGCTAATATTAGGTGCAGCTGGATACCTTCAAATGGAATGGACTATGACAGATTCCTCCTTGCTCTTCCCTAGCTCAGCACATAATTTGTGAGAAATAATTATCTTGGTAAATTCTACGACTTGAATTTGYAAAAATTGTTCAAATGTTTAAAAACTTATTTTAAAGGCATTAACACCTAAAGGTTATCCGACAAGTACATAAGCACTTGCATAATCACTTACATATGTACATAAGAAAGTCTCTTTTCCTTATAAAAATAAGTTAAACAGATAAAAAAAAATATATACTTGTTAGTGTAGATGTAAAAATATCTTGGTCAGTTTGCAAACCGTGGAGTGAATTATGTATGAGGCAGGAAACTAGAAAGACAATGCAGTCTAAACTCTGTATTGGTATTAAAGGGCTCTATTTCGTTCGGCCAACACCAATGGACTTTTTGGCCATTTTCTGTAGAAAATCTAATCTACTGACTACTATTGGAAAGTCTTCTTTCTCCAAAGTGGTAGGGATTAGTGTATTTAGGGAAGTGTTATTTCCCATGCTGCATGTACTATGAGATTAGCAGACGACTCTGATACCTTTGTGGCAGCACACATCCTTGTCTATAAGAGATTTGCTTTCCTCTAATTTTATCATATTATTTCCTTTGTATTCCCCAGCAGTGATGTCTAAAAGATGAAATTCTAGTAATAATTGTAGCTGGAAACTGTAGTGAACAATAGTCAAATGTTATTTTTCCAATATCTGGAGATTCAAAATAATCAAAGAWGTGGAACTATGTTTTTCTGCTTTGCAGYTATCAAATAATYACTTAAAAAAAAAGAAAAAAAWTTAAAGTGATATTATCTTTTTATGCAACTATTAGGTAGAAAGACCAGTGTCATCCCTGAAACAGACAGGAAGGCTATGCTGAAGAGAAGTGTAGCAGTGCAGGACAGATTCAAAAAGCAAATGTGCAATTAATGAAACCGAGCTGGTTTTTACATTTGTACTAAACAAYCTCAGCTCCCTCAGCCAGTTCTCATCAGATTTGTGCTCCAGAACCTTTACCAGCTCCWTTGCCCTTCTCTGGACGCACTTCAGCAGCTCAGGGTTTCAGCAGAATGCTGTCAAGAATGGTGTCCAAAGCTTTACTAAAGCATCCTTCTTTCCTTCACCCACTAACTGGGTCACCCTGCCATAGAAGCAGACATGGCAAGTCAGGCAGGACCTGCCTTTCACAAACCCATCCTGGCAGGGCCTGATCCCCTGTTGCCCTGTATGTGCCATGGCACTAAAGGTGCTCTGTGACCGTCCCCAACACCAAGGTCAGGCTGACAGCCCTGTAGTTCCCCAGATCCTCCTTTCACCCCTTCTTGTAGATGGGTGTCACATTTGCCAACTTCCAGTCAATTGGAACRCCCCTGTTTAGACAGGACTGCCAAAAGATGATGGGAAGAGGCCTGGTTAGCACTTCCACCAGTTTCCTCAGCACCTTTGGGTGGATCTGATCCAGCCCCATGAACTTTTGTGAGTCTAARTGGTGTAGCAGATCACTGACCATTYGCTTCTGGACTATGGGGGCTTCACTCTACYCCCCATTCCTGTTTTACAACTCAGGGAGCTGGCACCCAGAGAATAACTGATCCTGCTTTGAAGGCAAGGAAGGCATTGAATACCTCGGCCTTTTCTTCATCCTTTGTCACTGTGTTTCCCCTCACATCCAATCCAGGATGGAGATTCTCCTTAGCACACCATTTGTTGCTCATGTATTTATACAAACATTTTTATTGTCCTTCTAATTTTCTCCCTGCATAGTTTCATGACATCCTAGTAGTGCTCCTGAGTTCCCTGCCCCTTCTTCTAAAGGGCATAAATTCTCTTTTTCCTGAGGCTGAGCCAAATCTTCCCATTCAGCCAGACCAATCATCCTCCCTGATGGCTCATCTTTTGGTAGAAGGGGACAGATTGCTCCTGTGTCTTTAAACTTTCCTTCTCGAACAATGCCCTTCATTCCCTGAGTCCTCTGCTCTTCAGGACTGTGCCCTGAGGGACTCTGCCAACCATTCTGCTAACCAGCCCTGTCCCAGGGAAAGCAGGCAGCAATTCCAGCAGTCTGTCTCTCTCTTCCCCTGCTGTGTGAGCTGCAGGCTCCTGGCAGCTCCCTCAGCTCTCCTGGGGTTCTCACAGTTTGGGAAACCCCCCAGTGTGCCCTGCCAGAGCACTCTGCTCTTGAYAGTGCTGGCACAAGGACTGCTCTCCTTGGCAACTGGTTATCCCTGCCAGGAATWTTTTTGGTGTTCAAATATTTCAATTATGTAAGTCTTTGTCTTGCTCTTGGTATCATTCACTCACCTGGGAGATGAAAGGTATTTCTGTAACACTATCCCTTCTTTCTTCTCTGTAGAGGTTCAGATAAAACCTTCTTWGAAATAGTTTCTGATACCATCAAAATTTGAAAAAAGAAAAAAATATCAACTCAATGTTCATATGTACAATTGATAACTTAAAATGTATAGAAATAATAGCCACTCTTCCAGAGCTAGTTAATTACACAGAGCTAATTAAAACAAAACTCAGGTCAATCATTTGTCACAGCACTACCAGGTCGGAAGGGAAACCAGTGACACTGGCTGATGGAGACTGTCTCCTATTCCTAATGTGCAATTTGTAAGCAACTCCTGATCAAAACTTATTTTATAAATTTGCCTTACCTCGGAGYTATTAGCAATATTCCCTACCATAAAATGCAGGAGGACCTCATGAAATGTCTTGTTTCTTCAGTGTTGGTTGTAGTCTGTTGATGAGGGGTCACTCACATGTATTAGAGGCCTAATTCTACACAGAATTTTCAGGGGTACTTCTCCCCAAACCTACTTTTAGGCTCCTGGTTCATCATGTTCCTAAATTCTTTATAGAACAAGAATATCTCATTWGTACTTGCCATTTAATCTGCAAGAAGTTAATTTGTTTACACCCTTGCTTGCTGCCTCTCAGGCTTGTAGCAAGTCAGCTCTCTTTCCTGAGCCCTACCTGCTCAAATCTAGATTAAATTCACAACAAAAAAAAAAAGACAAGGCAAAGGTCTGGCTACAAATCTATAAACCTCGTGATCTGCTAAGCTGTAACTACACCTAGACAACCAGAGAAAGGTCTTACATGTGGCAGGTTGCTCTCCTCATGTGCTGATTCCCACAGGCCTCAGGGAATTCTGCCTGTCATCTCCCAAGAGGAAGCCTTTGTAATAAGAATTCTGTAAGGGATCCTGCAGGCAAATGTGCACTGATGTGATTTGCTTTTCAGACAACCCTTTTCAAAAATAAAGTCACATCAAATAAGACATGCCTCTGCAGCTCCATCAGGCACAACCATACTTCTGATGCTACACTGAGAACTACTGTCTGTCATCTTGCTGCCAGTAATATTTTAAAATGTGATGGAGGAGCTATCACAGTTGCTGTTTTGCAGATAAGAATAGATGAGAGGGAGCTTGCTCCTCAATTCCTCTTCTTATCTGATCCAAGAATTGTGTTGGCATATTTTAAAGGATAGAAAAGATTTCTCTGAACAGAAGTTAATTAATTTTTCCAATAGGCAAACTATTTTTTCTGTTATTTTCTGTGTATTTTGGAATTTAATTTTTTTTCATTTGTTTGCAAAGTTCCTTTGTGTTTGTTTGCTTTTGAAGTTTTCAGCTTTAAGAGGGAAGTTTCCCAAATTTCTCTTTAGAGGAAAGATAAGCATTACAATTTTTTTTATTCCTGTGAGTTTGCACAAAGCAGCTCTGCTCTAGGAATTATCAGGGTCTCTGTTAGGCTCAGCTGGCAACATAAGGGCTACACCAGTTTTACAGGCAGAGAAATGCCAGTCTAATTAATCCTTCTGTAAAAGTAAATGTACAAGTTGCACAATTAGCCACTAGGTGATTATGCAGCAAAAGGTAAATGCCACGGCAACTTCACTGCACAAAGTCAGTTGCCAAAGGACTCCACGCTCTGTTAGATTTGACAGCTGAGCAGCATCTTGTGAATGAATATGACTGAGTGTCAGAATAAGGCACCTGAAGAAGTGCCTGAGTCCCACTGTAACCTGGGACCAAAATCTTTGCTTGCTGTTTGATTATAGGTTTTGAGCTTCCGGTAAAAGTTTCCTTCACTTGATCCTTTTTCTTTCAGGTCTGAAAGAGCCAAAACCAAATGCAGACAGAGCTTACACCATGGAAATGCTGTGGAGAGGYGGAAGGAAAGGTTCCTTCTAGAACCATATGGGGTGACTGGCCTTTCTGCTGCTAACTGAAGGAAGGAGGAAGTCTTTGCAGTTCTGCAAAGATCATCTGTGTTTGCCCATTCTAGAAAAGAAGAGTGATGCTACCAGAGAAACACTTTTTTTCAGTAGAGGTTTTTCTGGGAATAACTAATGGATCATCTTTTGTTGCATTAGGAGCCCTCATCACTCTTCAGCCTGTGCTTTCAAAGGAGACAGCAGTTTATTAATGAACAGTCACAATGACACTGGGGTGAGCTCCTCCACATCAGGAAAGCATAGCTGGTCACATACTGAGAGGATCATTCAAATGTTTTTTAACTTTTTGTAACTCAGATCTACTCAGTCAAAGAAAATCCATGTTTGAAGTTTCATACTTTTTTAACAGTATAAAATATTTATCTGTCCATTTAGTATAAGGCTTTTTGCTCTCAGAAAAGTCTAAATTGAATCCATCTGACTCATTTTGTCCCTGCATGTGTGAGAGAGATATTGAGTAAGAGCCCAAATAATTTTAAATTGGGGTTTCATTTTTAATACACTCATTTGAGAAGGAAAAAATAAAGGTCTTTACACCACATACTGCAAGCAGTACTGGAAAAACAGATTGTAAGAAAAAAGATTTCTTAAATGTTCATGAAGTTTCATMATTTCCATTTTCTGACCAAATTCAACTTGCTACCTGAACAGTCATTCTCAAGTTTCTCCATGATGGGCCAGGATTTTTACCAATATTACCCATAGCTGTGGCCATACAGCTAAGTGAAATATTGCTCTGTTCAAGCACCAGGACTTGATTGGGTACGACAATTAATTACTAGAAAGATGTCTAATGCCTGGACCACTTGCTTGTCCCCACAGCAGCACTTACAAACCACTCCTCCGAGCTCATCAGAGACAGGCACCACTCCCAAAGGGTGCCCTGCATGCAGATATCATGCATCATCTCAGAATCTGAGAGTTTAGAAGTATTGATGAGGCTGGAAAACCCTTTTTCCAGCCATTGCCTGGCTAAGCACCACTGCATTAATATGTGTAGGAAAATTCCAGAAGTCCATTGTGGCAATTCCTTCCTTTCTTTTTGCCTCCTGAGAATTTCTTCTATGTCAAACACTAAAAAGATTCTGTCATTAATCATTGAAAGAAACAGAAGGCAAACCTCAACATGTTACTGGACAAGAAAGAAAATATATGATATGCAGTCCTGAGCTATGTAAGAAGCACAAGGAGACTGATTACTGATCCAGGGATRCAGTACTTCTGGAAGGGGTTCTTTGGAGCCTTTATTTACATACTGCTGGGGGGGATATCTTGAGGAAAATAACATCAGCTCTTTCCCTGTATCTCAAAAGTCTACAGGTTTCAAGGCACATTTCCCTCATTGATTCCCTGGTGAAATATATAGCGGCAATTCCACCTTTAAGAGTAAATTAATATCTAAATCCTAAATAAAATAATACTTCTTAAGTTACCAAAAGTGGTCTCAAATGGCAGTAAGATATCATGCTCAGGCAACAGAACATATTTTCAATTAAAAGATTCATTTCATCTAAGTGTATTTGCGTATAAATTGTGGTTACATAGACACTTTAATTTAAGACTGTGCATTTCTGCCTCTTCAAAATGAGCAGTTACGGCTCCCAGAAATGTTTGTACTGGTGCTCAGTTTTTGCAATCACTGTGGAAGTCAAATCAGGGAATACAACTGCATGTAACCCAACTTTGTCCAAAAAAAAAAAAAAAATCCATATCCAGTTTTATAACCAATCATTTACCAGCTGTCACTCCTACAGCATCAAAAAAAAAATGGAAATAAGGAGACACAGTGGAGCAAGGTGGGTTCACACTTTTGACAACAACCTAAATTTATGTTCATTTMAAACAACTGCATAATCATGTCTTTTTGTAAGGCAATCATCAAGATTCCCTCTGCAATCAAGGGTAACGAGAAGGCAGTTCCAGAGGGTGAATCACCCCCTTGATTTTAGGAGAGAATGAATCACCCTCTGGAGTTGCCTRTCTTTCTCCACTCATGATGGTCAAAACTTGCTTTTGATAACTCGAGTGAATGTATCTTATCCTTGACAGCCATGAAAATGGATGGCAGAGGACATTCAAAGAATGGATTTTTTTAAAAAAGACTTAKGAGTGTCTTATTTGCTGTTTGATACCAATATTTGCATAAGTAAATGTTTAAATTGAGAAGAGTTTTTAAATTTTTTTTTTGCATGATTTGTATGATTCTTTGTATGATATTTGGAACAGAATTGAAAAAAAATGACAGTAAAACATTTCTCCCAAAGGCATGGTGAAGTTCAACTTACTGTGTAACTTGTATACTGAAGAAAAAGATTTTGCTAAATTTTATACTCAAGGATAGAGAATACATCAGCAAAGAAAGACTAATATGTTTTACAGCAAATGAGAAAACAGTCTCTAAAACAGAAAAAAGTAGCTAAATTTCAGACTAAATAGGACTGAAGTTGTATGGCCTGCATAATTTGCCTAGGATTCAATGTATTGCTATGTCAGAAAATGTTAATGTCTACTATCAATTATAAGGTCAATCACAGACCTCATTAAAAATGACAAACATGGGAATCCCAATTCATGTAAGCAATGTGGAGAAGAAATTAAAAACATTTTGCTGTGGAGCAGCTGTGGAAGTGCAGCCTAATACCCCCTTGACTCTTCATCCATGACAGGTTGTATAGGCATAGCTCTGCTTGGTTTGTAGTCAGTCACCACAGGCCACTGTTCATTCTTAGTAGATGAGACTTCCACATGTGTGAGTGTTAGACCTGTCAGAGACAGAAAAGCAATCAAAAAACCAAGAGACACTTATATGGGGACAAAAGCAACCTTGTGAAGTTCAGGGACAGTGACACTTGGGAGCATGGGGTAAGATGGAAAGAAGAGGTTTCTGTGCTGTGGGCAAAGAAAGACACTGTACTTTGGCCCCAAAGTTTGGAGAGAAAGAGCAATAATGTGCATTGCAGAATGGCAATAACTCCCACAAAATACATGATTCTTGTCACCTTTTTCCCTGCTAATGGGAACAAACCAAAAAGGGCCCAAGTACTTTCCAATTGCTGGTCTAACTTTATGTACATATGTGTCTGAGGACAGTTTTGACCAACAGGTAGTCACAGACTTCTGAACTATATTTATATACTATTTTTTTTTTTTTTTTTCATTTTTGAGACTGAACTACGTTAGGACCTTTCTTTTTAGTACGGCACAATTGTTATGGCTGCTGCACTGAAACTGGAGCCTAGTTGAGAACAGCAAGACTGTAAACATTCACTTAGAGAGGGTCCAAAAGACCAAAATTATTAGCAAATAGGTACAATTTTTATGAAATTGTTTGATTTGTGCATGAAATACAAGCAGGAAATAAAGCAGCTTGAAACATAACTTTTCCTCTACTATAAACAAGTGTATCATAGTACACTATTTTTCCATATTCAAAAGGCATTTGAAGAGTATTTAAAGATAAAACTTATTCATGCACCCATACACTTTTGCAGTTTAAAAGAAACTTGCAAACTATGATAACTACAAAGTATGTAAAAGAAAAACAGCTCACTTAGAAAATTTCACAGAGAGCTACTACAATATATACTTCCCCATCAGTAAAAGAGGTTTTTAGAAATTGTGGGCTTGTGCTTTCCTAGTAGAGTCTCTTTTCTCACTCTAGACTTAAGAAGTACATTAATCTTCTTAATATGTGACTTTTATTCAAATAATTGAAATCTTTTTTATTGAGTAGGTAGTGACAACTAATAGTCAACACTCTCATTTTTCTTGCAGACAAACCCAAGAAAGACAAAATAGGGTCATCTTTCTTAATTACTGGTTTACTAGGGTAGGGTTTAATTCCAAATGACATTTATGGATTAATGCTCTGTAATCTGAATATCCTGATGGAAATGACTTCAGAAAACAGACAGGCTGAAAGCAAAGTTTAGGGAAAGTGATATTGCCCAGGGACTACCTTGGGCTTTTGAAACACACTCCACAAGCACTAAAGCGTAGTTTCTAAAGGGACTGTAGGTCTCAGCTTACTTGCATTACTCTAAAATTTTATCTAGTATTTAATGTTAACTTGTATAAACCCAGATAAGACCCTYCAAAGAACACTCCACACCTATCTTTTTAAGCAGGCCCAACAATCCAACTGCATACTATGATCCATTATGGCAGTACAAGTCGCACAATTATCCTCCAGACAACATGTCATGCAGGTTACATCATGCAGCCCAGTACACAGCACAGAGAAAAGTCCCAAGCCTCTGGTCCAGCTAAAAGAAAGTCTGCAATCATAAAGCAGGGGTTTAAAAAAGTTCCTTGAATGCATACTTTTAAAGATGCATTGAGCAGAAGGAGAACTTCCTTTTCAGAATGCACCTCATGTGGCACCCCATTGTATTAATCTTTGCATTACCCTCCAGGACCASCTGTGACAAGTCTCAAAACGTATCTGTATCATGAAAGATGTCATTTTATTTCCATTAAGTTGAATTAATCTGCCTGCTCTTTCCTGCTGAGATTTATAGAAGGTAGTATATGGGAAAAACTCCAGCTACTTTAGACCTGCAGAGTGGAATAGAATGGATTTTGCTATTACAGAAAGCCTGCAAAATAGAAAGTATCATGAAATATAGCGTAAAAAAAAGATGGGCTCATTCCTGGAATGCAAAATCTATTTTAGATTTCCTATGCTCTGTATCTTGGATGTCTATCCTACTTAGCATTAGTTTGCAGAACTTAACTTGGGCAGGGATTTACATTTCAAGCAATATGAAGTCTTAAGAGCAAAACAAGTAATCCTAAAAGCTGTGTTTCCATCTCACTTCTTTATAACAGTAGTACTGCAGATGAGGAATAAAAACATGTCAGGAAAAGCTGCTACAGTGCTTACACAGTAAATAGGAAACTTTTTACCTTGGAATTTACGTTCTAAAAAACAAATTTCTACAAAATTTTGACTTTCTAGATCATTTTCCTTATGTGCTTAATGTGTTTTTCTATGTATCACATTAGTATCAGTATCCTTCTATGGTACCTTCATTTTTATTTTCATATGACTTCATTTGACCTCAGCTTCTGGAAATTTGTCTGTGGATTTCACTTTATCTTTCATGCCTAATTTTCCTGTCCTTATGGATAGCTGCTAGGCTGGCTTTATACTTTGAAGGATAATTTTTGGGGGCATAGTTTTCATAAGCTGTTAATTTAATTTAATTTTCAATGTTGTATTGAGTCTATATGGTAAGAAGGTAATAGAAGGGCTGTCACACTCATTTCTGTGAGAAGATTCTACCATGTCAGAGAAATGTAGTTCCAGGCATCTCTAGGGCAACTTGCTGGTGGAACTTCAGTCATCAGCGGCAATAGAAGAACCTTTGTGACAATATATTTAAAGAAGGAGGAGGGAAAAAACCAGCAGCTGGGAAAGAGGAGTGRGAAAATGTGACAGAAACAACTGACATTGAGGTCATTGAAGAAGGGAGGAAGTTCTCCAGGCACCAGAGCAGTTTCCCCTGCAGCCCTGCWGTGGTGAAGGGAGAGGCAGCMGTGTCCCTGCAGCCCAGAGAGGTCCCTGTGGATCAGATCTCCATCTGCCACCCATGGTGGAGCCCATGCTGGAGCAGGTGGATGCCTCAGGGTGGCTGTGACACCTTGGGAAGCCCACGCTGGAGCAGCCTGTTCCARAAAGACTGTAAGCTATGGAAGGGAGCCATGCTGGAGCAGAGGAAGAATGTGAGGAAGAAGTAGAGGCAGACAGAACATGTGATGAACTGACTGCAATMCCAGTTCCTCATCTTCCTCATACCACACTGGTGCAGGAGGTAGAGAAATTGGGGATGAAATAGAGCCTGGAAAGAAGGGAGGAATGAAGGGAAAGTGATTTGTAGATTTGCTCTTTCATTAACCTGTTGTGTTCATTTGATAATAATAATTTCTCTGAGTCCTTCTGCTTGTGATTGTAACTGCTGAGTGATCACCTTGTCCTTATTTTGACACACAAGCTTTTCACTATATTTTTTTCACTCCATCCTGTTGAGGGGGTAAAGTTATAGAGAAGCTTGGTAGGCACCTTGCAGCTAGYCAAGGTCAACCTACCAAAACTAGGTTTTCTTAATTTTATTTAAGTAGAATCAGAAGCCCTTCTCAGCTGAATGCCTTCCCAGAAATGTATGTTTTCTATTTTTGGGGTTCAAATTTTCACATAGTTGGGGCCTCAAGGAATTCATAATGTTTTACTTGAAAGTAATACATACAGAGACATGATTGAGAATTATGCTGATAATTCACAGAATCATAGAATGGATGAGACTGGAATGTGCCTCTTTAGTTGAATTCTCTGCTCCAGCAGGGCCACCTACAACCAGCTGCCCAGGACCATGTGCAAACAGCTTTTGAATACCTCTTAGGATATCTCCAACCTTCCTGCACAAATCCGTTTAATTTAAAATGTGAGCAATTTCTAGAACATAGATTTGAACAGAGARGAGCGATAAACAGTAAAACCAGGCYAACTTTATCTTCATTATTTGCAAAGCAGAAGGTCACTGTTATATGTCAACCCCGGATCTATTCTGCTAACCCACATGAACACTTTCAACACTTTCATTGACTTCAGAGCAGAAATCCCTGATACTGAAGAACTACACAGGCTTCCAAACTACCTCCCCTCTACTGCTGTAATGACTGCTTTCCAGGGGGGTCTGTCTACCAAGGAGGGCAGCAATGACAAYTTTTGTTTAATTTTTTCCTCCCCTCGGTATTTTCCTAATGTGCTTTGATTAAGACAAGGGTTCCTCACTGGTTTAATGTCATTTAGCAGAACACAAGATGCAACTCCCATGAATGACAGCACAATTCCATTACTGTAAAAGCTACTTGAGACATGTTGCTGTGGACTGGGACCGTGCAAGGGTGGGACAATGCATGTTTTAAGTTCTTCATTAGGAAAATCCGTTACACATAGTATGAAATATATATGTCCTAGAATAAATGRCATGAGCTCAGTAGCCATCATGTTTGCCTTTCACAGTGTAAAACACACAATGCAGAATTGATGAGCTCTGTATTCACATCTTTTCAAGAAAGGCAGAGAACTAACTGATCTTCCTTGAAATGCAAAAGTAAAGACAGGCATGCATCAGCAGGCATGCCGATTCCCTGTGTTGTATGCAATAAGGAAGGGTAGTTCCAGGATTAGGGAACTCAGTATTAGATTAGGCAGTAACTTGGAAATTTCAATTCCAGGGTTCAGTTTCCTGCTGAGCAGGTGATTTCAGTCTGGGTGAACATTCCCAAGTCATTAAGTCACACACAACTTCCATGCTCCTTCAGTAAATTTATAATTAGAATATTATTACTCTATGAGAATAAATAGATAAAAGGTTTTCAGATATCAGCTGTTCAGCGATAAAATATATGGATTGGAGAAATATAAGCAATGCACACACAGACTTGGCACAGAAGAATATGTGTGGCTTTTCTTCTTTTCAGTTCTAGAATGGGCCTGTATTAGAGCTCAATAAGATTTTAAACAAACTTGATTCCTTATGCTTTTTTTGATTTCAAAATTGCACTTCATCTTCCTGAGGTTTTTGATTTGTGAAAATCTATTTGGGATTAAAACCAGAATCCAATGCATTTCACTGAAATTAAAGTTTTGAAAGAATGTACTTATTGTTTTAATTGAAATAACATATTTTAAACTTCATTGAATTTAAGCATTCGACGCCCTACTCTTTTTTCTTCAGTTCTTTGTTCCAGTAGAACACCTCATCTGTTTTGCTACATTTAATATTGAAGTAAATTTGCTTTATTAGCCATGTTAGTTTATTCACATTTTTTCACATTATATGGATGGCAAACGGAAGGGCAAAGGGGTCTATTGCATTCCCTGCATTTGTCCTTTTTACCCCTTTCTGGTTTTCCCTAGAAATGATGCCTGACTTGACATGATAGCCTAGTACAACAAATGCTTAGTGGCATTTGCGTTTTACCTCTAGCCTTTTGGTTAGAGCATCTTCTTAAAATGTTTTCTTTATTGGTTTTTTACACTGTTTATCACCATAATAATTGATGTGTGCACTACATTCCTGCAGGATACTGAAATGGTATCACAGTTTTGCAGACTGGAACAGAGGACAGTGAGAAGAATAAGAAAGGTAGAAAAATCTTACACAGCATGCAATTGCTACAGAAATTCAGCTCTGATATTCAACTGAAACTGTTCTGCTACTCCTATTTTTGTTTTTTTTTCAGGAAAAAATAAATGACTTGTCAGAAGTCTGACAGAAAATCAGTGGCATGGTTAAAAACAATCTGCAAGTCCTCTTAGTCAATTCCTTCCCCATATGGTTTTTCTTTGAAGTCTACTTTTTACAATAAGTTAATATGGTTCTATTTGTAGCTTTTGGAAGCCCCAGTCAAGTTACCAGTGTTGGATGCTTGTTTTTATTTTATCAGTTTGTAATATGCACTTATAGCATAGCACTGAAATTAGGGAAAGCAATTTTGCTCCAATGCTACTTGTCATAATTAAATCTGTACACTAAAATGACATGAGAAAAAACAACACGGCCCAGGTCACATCATATACATAATGCTAAAATCTATCCATCCAAAATGGGCAGCCCTATTCACAATTACCATGTGAAACAASTTCCAGGCTTTGTGCCCTAGAGTGTGATGTTGTTGATACAAAACAGAAGAGGTTGAAGCAGCAGGACACAGTCCCTGGGCTGGCAAAGGCACTCTTGAGGGAAATTTGAATTCAGGATGCTGCTCTAAACTCGGACATCTGACTGCAGGTCTTTGCCTTATCACCTGAATATCCTCATTTAAGGCTACTTGCCATAATGGGGTATCTTTTTGTATGTAAGTTCCCGTAACTTTATTGTATGAGACTGTGACAGGAATGCTTTAGGAACACCTGCTCCATCTCACTCAGAGACAAGATGGTTGGGGAATAATGCCCTGCTCAGGGATGCTCTGCATCTCAGTCTCCAAGTTGTTTGGCCTTTAGAGACTTATTCCAAAAAAATACCCCMAAAAATACAGATAGATATTCAAAAGGGATGTAACAGTCTCAGTCATAAGAAAATGATGTGCTTGAGTATCAAAATCCACAGTGAGGAGTCTATTCGTCTCACACTAAGCCTTCAAATTCTCTATAGTGTGAACCAGGAGTCCTGTTGGTTGCAATACACATCTATTGAATAAGAACAATATTGCCTAATGACACCATCAGAAAATTTTTGCTTGAGACTCTACTACTGTGGGTACAAAGCCTGAGAAGTACACTAAATGGACATCTAAATACAAAAACCAGTGAAGCAGATAATGACAAAAGTATCAAGTCTCTGAATACCTGTGTTCAGTTTGTTCCACTGTTTATCTCCATTTTCTGTCATATTTTTGGGGTTGGACTTTTTAAGATTTTCTGAGGGAAAGGAAGGGTTAAATCCACAGTGCAAAATGACAAAAAATATCCTAATGAAAGTAGATTACACAGTTATCTAGGATAAAAGCATGTGTGTATAGAAAACATTCAATAGTAAGATCATTACACCTTCACTTAGCGTGATGTGACACCATTGATGTGAATAAAGGCACATGGAGAAGTAACAAAAATTGAATATGCTTTACAGTGGGTTATCTGTATTGGGCAGATATACATCTTAGGGGGCAAAAAAACCCAAGAGAAATTTAAAAAAACCTTGCTCTTCTAAGGGACACAGATTTTTTGGAATAGGGACATGAGTATGTGATCTGCATTTGAATTTCTGGGATGTTGCACATAATATGTGATTTGCTTCCATGTAACTTGTAAATAAACATTTTCTTTGATTTATAAGCAGAATGTCTGTATTGTTACAATAAAAGCAAGGAGGTTATTCATGGTTGTGAGAGTTAATGCTCAAATATATTAATACTAAATTAAATATGAAAAAGGCGGGATAATACAAACAGAGTAAGAGATTTTTGTTATTTAGAATTATTTCCCTTACATTAATGCTGTGTTATTATTAAGAGGCCCAAAAGAAAAAAAAATAAATAAATTGAAATATTTTCTTTCTTTGAAATATGAAAAAAGYCATAATTTGGAATCTTCTATTTAAATTTCTTTAACTCAGCATTTTTTTTTGTTTTAGAATAGGAAGGTTTGTGACCCACATGCATAAACTTTAGCATATTCTTTTGAAAAATCAAAAATCCCTTAATGTTCTAACATGAACTATATTAATATCAAAATCAAGTAATTATCAAATTAGTGTAACCTACTAGTGGCTCCTATGCTGTATAGAGCTGCACACGCACACACAAAATTCCTGAACTGTGAAAACATATGCTATGCTGACGARGTAGATCATTACCATTTTACAAGCAAGAGATTTGATTCCAATTTAGTGTTGCACTTGAACAAAGAATAAGCAAGAATAAAAGCTTTTTCTGGAGTATTGATACTATATTCCCACAGCAGGGAAAAGGTCAGGGTCAGCCATGATTTTATGTGGACTGCCTAACAAGTTTCTCTCAATGGACTCCAGCAGCATAGGGAAGAGAGGTGTGGAATAGAGGAGGCTGCATAAGAGGGATGTGCACATTTTAAAATTTTAAACATTAAAATGTATTACCTTTAGCACTACATTTAAAATGTAGACATTTTAAAAACAGTTTTTACCCAGAGCATAATTAGTGTGCCGGTGCAGGTAAAAATCTGGGGAAATGCTGCTGCTCCCGCTGCCTTCAACAGACTGACTAGTACAAGGTCATGAAGCAAATCACTGTCAGAATTTGCATCATGACTGCAAGGTTTAGGTCATGGTCCTTTCCTTGGATGTGAAGGCTTTTCAAACTCTTTACATGCTATCCACTTCATTAAATTATGAAGAGCTAAATAGATTGTATTTATTAAGAAGGATGGGTTTTCTCTCTGATATTCACTCTGTGGAAATGAGCACATTGATGAGATTGTATTCTTGCAAGCAATATATCTTTAATAAAGGCAATTGTTTCAAAAAGTTGGACCTGTCAAATTAATTWAAAACACTGTATAATAATTTGATTTAAGATTTTTCTTCAACCATGGAAATCAGACCTATTATAATGGTGCCAAAATTAAGAATCAGCCTCAATGATTTAGTCTGAAAAATAAATCACCAGAACAGACATCCAAAAATTTTATATGAAAACTGAGGAATCTGACCACTGTATCAACCTCTGAGCTGCTGTTGTGGTTTAACCTAATTTGGCAAGGTGGTCACTCACTCCCCTCACCAGTGGAATCAGGGAGAGAACTGGAAGGGTAAAAGTGAGAAAACAAAGGCTGAGATAAAGACAATTTGATTGGTAAAGTAAAAGCCATACACTCAGGCAAAGCAAAACAAGGAATTCATTCGTTACTTCCCGTGTCAGGCAGGAGTTTGGCCATCTCCAGGAAAGCAGGGCCTCATCATGTGTGATGTAGCTTGGGAAGACAAAATGTCATCACTCCAAATGTGACTAACTTCCCTCTTCTGCCCCAGGTTTATATGCTCAGCATGACACCATACAATGTGTGATATGCATTGGGTCAGCTGGGATCAGCTGTCCTGGAGGTATCCCCTCCCAACTCCTTGTGCATCCCAACCTCCCTACTGGTGGGGCTGGGTAAGGAGCAGCCCTGGCTCTGTGTGAGAAAAGCTCATTCATAAGGAAAATATCCCTGAATTATCAGCATTGTTTTCATCACAAATCCAAGACACAGGCCCATATTAGGTACTGTGAAGAAAATTAATTCTATGCCAGTCTAAAATCAGCACACATTCCTAGGCCAGACTACAAATTACTGTTGTCAGGTAGAAGTTAGAGA
The DNA here is from genome assembly GCF_030028575.1 of Malurus melanocephalus. Classification (NCBI taxonomy): domain Eukaryota; kingdom Metazoa; phylum Chordata; class Aves; order Passeriformes; family Maluridae; genus Malurus; species Malurus melanocephalus. The sequence continues at coordinate 395,999 of NW_026623495.1, read as the reverse complement.
GTGATATATTTTTAATGACATTCCAGTTCTGAGACTTTCTACAATGAATATACYACCATCCTGGGATAAGCGTATTATTACTACCATCCCAGCAACCAGTATARTACTAGAAAAATATTCTTTATTTTATATGAGCTTCATTCACACTGAGAAYCCAGAACTTTTTTGCAGTCATTGAAGATGAGAGCTGGAGAATAAAAGATGAGAGGAAATTATTGGTATATGCATGTAGTTGCCAGTGTGCTTGACACAGATAGAAATGAAGTATTTCCCTTTTTACAATATAAAGATAATAACCTGCAATTAAAATTATGGCTAAAGCATGTTTTAAAATAATCTACAAAGCATTGGCACATTTATTTTTATAAATTATTAATGTTACAGACACAGCTTATTTGCTCACACACAATTATGAAGAACCACTCAGGATATCTGGGTTATCAGATATGCAGTTGGAGATAGCTGACACATTTCAAGGCTTAGGGAAGACCTTTCTGTCTAAACTTGCATTTGAGTAAACAAACATTATACTTTAAGGTATCCTAAATGACACCAGATACCCTATACCCTACACATGAACAAATGCATCAAGCCTCTACTCTCTGCCAGAATCATTCTATTCTTCACTGGCTGTGTTAACCACAGACCTGGTCTCATTTCAGACAGTGTGGACTGTCCCACTTGACCTCAGTAGAGTATCAGGAAGTCTGAGTAATTCTTATAACACCTGTGTCCTATCTGGAAGCCCCATTTGTTTGTTTGTATACTCTACAATATCTTAATTGACAGTGGGTATCTGTACTTTGCAAACAGCAACCCCTCYCTAGGGTTTGGTTGGCTCAACAGCTCACTAAGAACCACTGGGGGATATTGTGTGCATCCCCACAGCATAACACAGCTTTGTACACTCAGAATACACTTAAACACTCACGTAAATGTGCCTAAAATTATCTATTTTAAATCTGATATTAATTCTAGCAYAGYAGTCCTACAGTCCTACACTGAGGCATATAATCCTCATAYATATTGCAAACCCTAGAGGAAAATGAGATAGGTGTGATATCTCATAAACCCCCAAAACATCCCCAGTAATCTTTACTCTTCTAGTATATTATTTTTTTTTTCTATCTGATCTTCAACAGATAGTGCCTATGTAGTTTCCATCTGCCTCCCTCCAAATAAATGCAGATTAAACTATTTTCATCATTGCTTTCCAACACTTATTAGCACAAGCTGTAAAGGAAGGCAAATGAAGTTCAGTACTTTACATTTGCGTCTTTCAGTTCTGTCTGCATCAGAGTCAGTCTAAAAACGTGAGCCTGGTCATTCACCTGGTCTACTTGAGTGCCATGAGAAGAAGATATTCATTGCTCCCCTAATGAATCCACTGTTAAGGCTCACTGGCATGTTTGTGGATGCCTCTCAGAGTGAGTTTGAGAGTAAGAAGTCTTCTTATACAGGGAACCAAATCAAAAGACARAATACTTGTCATTATATTACATACACTTTATCCTGATAAGATTTTTTTTAAAAAACATTCTCTTTTTGCAGTAGATTTCTTTTCTTATAATACATCCAATCTATGAGCAAAAATAGATCTTAGAGCAAGCACACCCCAAGTAGAACCACCCTGACATTAATTCCACCCAGMACTCCAGAAGTCAAAGATACTGCAAAAAGTGTCTGTCTGAAATATCACACCAAAATAGAAAAGGTGAAGTCTAAGAAGCTTTTTCTGCATTTAATAGAGGCCCCCAATATAGTTCTTCCTCTGAGATCATAAATTACTCTGAAAAATGCAGAAACCAATAAAAAAGAAGCACCCTTCCAATTTTATCTCTAAATCAAATTAGTGGATTGTCTGAACAAGAATTTAGGCAGTTCTCCTCGACAGAATTGTCCACAGAGAGCTAGCATCAAAGGACTTTCATTTCTGAACCCCAGACCTGTTGCAGAGCCTAATTTGGAGATGACCCAGCTCAGGTTTTTTTTCTCAGACAAATAGGTGCATTGAACACAGTGAATCAATCATCTGCAGATCCTTTGAACTCCAACTATTCAGGGCAGAACAGAGGATGCTCCCAGACTCAGCTCTAGCCRAATCAAGAGTACTTCTGAAGATTACATAATTTCTTTTTCCTTGGAAGCATTTGTTTGAAAGAGTGGCTACTAACAGACCAGAGTTTCTCTCTCCAGAATTACTGCAACTTATGCTTRTGGTGAATATAAGGGTTCTTTGGACCTGGGATTTGGAACTATGAAATGGACTCCTGAAAAAAAATTTGTCTGGCATTTTTAAAGAGAACAGTCTCTCAGGAAAGTGAGAGGTCAAATCATCAGCTGCCTGCAGAATTAATTCCCAGACATGGAGCCCTATTCTCTGTCATTTTTAGCTCTCTTTCAGTTCAGATTCATGTCCCCTCTGTGCTTGTCTAAAAAGTTTATGAAAGCAGCTTAAATCTAGCAACACGAGCAGGTCAAAAGAAGAAAGCAAATATATTTACTATGAACTTTCTACCAGTTCTGAGACTGTGTTCTGACAAGGTTCACAAGTCRGTGGCTGATCAGGAAGACAGTACCTGCTCAAACTGCACTGGAGGAATGAGAAGAAAARAGCAGGTAATAGAAGAAAGATGACAGCATGGGCAGCAGATTTGTGCAGCTTGGGAATATTTGACTCCCAATACATGCTGTTTCAATTTGAGGATTTTGTAAGCATCGGTTCTTGCACAGCAGCTGCCAGCAATCTTAACAGCGGTTCAGAAGAATGGTGGTGGCCTTGCTGCGATAAAAATATGACAAGCATAGAAGTGTGATGCAACAGGTAAAAAACTAAGGGTAGGTGTGAGTAGTACCTATAAAGGACAGTGGGACATGGAAGTGTGTTGAGGATGCAGGGTTGTCTGAGGAGTCACATTGAGTCTCAGCTTTTTATTTGGGTTAATTGTCCCAGACTCAATTCTTAGCAGCAGTGTTAGAGCACAGACTCCAGTGATAAAGGAAGGGGGATAAAATATGTGAAAAGCAATGTRACAGAGTGGAGAATGACTCAGAAAAAGAGAACAGCCACTTTAGTCATCATAATCCACACAGATGATTCTTAATTGGCCATCATAGGGAAGACACACATTCTGAGAAAGAGAATCTAGCCTGTGATTTGTCTTTCTGTGTAATCCAAGCAAAACTGTAGCAGTACAGCAGCATAAGAGATACAGAATTTTATGACAGCAATTTTATATCTGGATATAGATATATATCTCACATGAGTCTTGTTAGGTTTGCAAGCAACTGCTCCAAGCTATGTTTTCTCAGACTTCCCTTTCAGCTTTCCCAGTCTCAGATTGTGCCTTGGTGCTAACATTTGCTGTAATTTTGGGGAGAGGTACCAGCACTGTTACACAGAGCTTTCTTCTGTTATTTTTTTTCTTGTCACATAACTGTCCAGCTCTGCTGCTCTTCTTTGGTGGAGGTGTGYCCTTTGGCAGGATGAGATACCCCTTCAGAAGTGGTCCACCTTCTGATCTTACAGACCTTGGTTGTTTCAGATTTCCCGAGTTTCTTAGCTGACAACATGCTACAACAATGGGATGCTGGGATGCAGGCATTCTTTTTGGCAAACCACCACCGTTTGGGTCATGAAAAGCCTTTGGAGTGGACCAGCCCAGTGTGGTGACAGAGCCTGTTTCATCTGAAGTCCTCTAACTGAGCCCGTCTCCAGGCTTCAGCTGATGGCACAACACACATTTGGTACAGTATGAAACTCTTGAACCTGCAAAGATCCTGCAGAATGTAACTCACCTTTTGCACAAGTGCTCAGCTGAGTGGGTTGCACATTCAGGAGTAGGAATCAAAGAGAGGGGAGCTATGGGTCTGCCATCAGAACTGTATATATGATTTAAGTGTAACACACAGAGCAAAACCATGAGCTCTTTCCTTCTGAAACTGGTTCTTGTAATTTGCTCAGATATTCAATAGCAATGTAGAGGTCAGGGTTAAGAGCTACAATATTTAAAAATGTTGTTGGAGAACCCTCAAAAGCAACTCAGTTGGCAGCAGAATCAACATATGCATTGCCAAGACTTACTTCATCTAATGCACCTATGTGAGAAGAACAAAGCATTATAGAGATAGTAACAGCAAGCATAATTGCATATAGTAGCTCCAAGATGAGGGGTTCAGGRGAAAAGCGAGGTCCAGAGGAGGAAATAAATCCTCAGGGTTGTTATGATCTGATCATAAGAGATGCCTCTGCCCAAATTAAGGTGCAAASAASAACACATGTCAAAGTCAGTAGTATGGGTTTAACAGTAAATGTGAGAAGACAGCAAGAAATAGGGAGAAAAGGGGGTGGGAGGGCAGGGAAAGGGAGAACAAGTAAAAGATACCACCACAATGTGGATTTCTGCAGCATCCCCCTGGTCCTTCTTCACCCTGGTCTTTGGTAGTGGGGGTCCCTCTCCTGAAGATATTACTTTTATACAGCCCAACCCCAGGTATTCACATGGTGTTGATGCCATTCCCAAAACCTGAAATGGCATGTGCCTAAGGACATGCTTCCTTTTCCCCAGTTTTCATGATGGTAATTTTTGTCTGGATGCTAACCAGACCTTTACCTCTGTTAGGCCTCTAATTAGCTTTTTCCAGTTGTGYCATCTGCACTTCTCTCGAGTTCCATTGTGGTGGCTTATATTATGGGGACAGTGGTTTGAGACATGTAACTACATTCTGTAATTCCTCACACGTGCTTCCGGATTTGACCTGCAGAATGGCAAACATTAAATACATACTATGAATCAGCACAAACATTTGCACTTCTTGATGTGCAGGTTCATGCTTAAGTGAGTGCAGCAAATTCAGTGGGTTGTKCACTTGAAACTGTAGGGAAGGAAAATATTTTGAAAATTCTGAACTGGAAGCACACCCTGTAATTAATTTGCCTCAGCTGTCTGTAAGGAGGGAAAAATCTCTGTTTAATTAGTAAAACAGCAGAGATTCTGCAGTAAGTTGAAATTTTCATTAGGAAATTATATGACCCAGATACCCGATCTTTTCCTTGCAGAATTRCAGCTTCTTTTGGGGTGCTTTGTGTCCTTTACTGGCCAAAACACATAATAGATAGAGTGTGTACTTCTGAAAAGCCTCCAAAGAGGAAAAAACTACCAGCAGGTGGTACCAAGACTGAGGAGCGCAACAGAATCTGAGTCTCATTTTAAACACCGGAAGAAAAGAAAAGGGGATTCACAGTGTCTTTGAGGAAGTCTGGSCCAGGTGTGCCTGTATTGTCTCGGTAAAAAAAGAAACAAAAAAAGTAAGTTGAGGTATATGTGGATTGAGAGAGAAGGCGACAGAGCAGAGCATAAGTCAAAACCAGCAAAATTARGGATGCAGAAATGGAGTTTGGGATAGTCACAGGTTTAGGAACATCTGGGTGACTCAGGAGAACAAAAACATTGATTTTCCATAAATCTGGCACAAATATCCAGATTTGTCTTTCCTGTTCATCAAATTTCCCCTCTTTCTTTGGTGGTGAAATGTGTGTGTGTGTGTGTGTGTGTGTTATAGGGTGCCCATGTTGCCATTAAGAGACCGTACTCCTTTAAGGAGAGGATGACAGAGCAGATGTCATCCTCAACTGCTCAAGGCGGTTAACATTTGGAAACTGTTGGAAATGCCTGATTAACTCTGATTTTATTTTCASTGGTTAGCTGCTAAGAGACTTGTCATGTTGTTAGAATGGGAAGTCCAACGCTCACAAGGAACCTGGAAGGAGAGCTTCGAGTCAATGGACTACAGACTGTAGCACCTCAACAGTCAGCAGTGTGATCAAGTTTCTGGTCTGATGAAAGAAAATGTCCAAACACACACCATTTAGGGAGCAATGAACTGTGGCTCCTAATTTTCACAATAGATCCATTCCCAGCAGGTTCACATGGGACACTGGACTGAGGAAGAAGGGATGTTCCTTTCTCAGTGGCAGAGGACCAGGTGCCTGAGTTGGTTTGGTTACAGCATGGCAGACAACCTTTCAGCCAAGAGCTGCAGCATTACCTTATCAATTGGTTTCAAAGATGGTCTTTCTGAATATTGGAGAAAGATGCGCCAGTATCAATCTGGGCTTTAAAAGAGGTATTGTTGACATGCAGGGTGACATTAGAATTAATCTGRAAGATTTATAATACTTCAAAATTGCATTTATTTGTAACTCTGCACCTGCAAGGATATAAGGTACAGTCTGGCYTCCCCAGTGTAATTAGAGGTATGTAATTGCAGGGACTAGAACTGTCAATTGAACTGCAGTAGTACAGTGGGGGGCTCCCAAGAGTCCAAGAAATCGTCAGGATGACCAGGACATGGGATTAAGATTGTTGCAGAAGCACTGGATTCTAAACTTGGGCACAGAAATTTAGGTGCTACAGCTGAAATTATAGAAGGATCATTGCTTTCACTCTCACCTGATTTCAGCTTTTCAATTTCTTCCATCGTTGTACTATTATCCTGTAAACCAGCTGTATGGGACTACTGCCAATGATTGTTCATCTCCTTGCCCCACTGAAAACAAGCACCACTTTGCCTTGGTTTATTGTCTTCTAGGCAATAGGAAAGCTTAAGTCACAAATATCCAGAAAAAAATTTCAAAAATTTTGCAAGGCATTTGGAATAAAGATGCCTAGTTAATCAAGGTCCCATAGTGGTAGCCTATTATTTAGTGATATGGAACTAACGATTAGCATGAGAGAGCTGAGTTATGCCTATCCATTGTGAAGGACTAAATTATATTTGCAAATAATTTTCACCAGCAAAGGTAGTCAGGAACTTTGAATTACACAGAAATTGATAAAGACAAATAGAGCTCATAACACAGTTTAAACTCAGCTAATGATATGTTACAGCGAGAGGAGCTGTCAATTAAAGATTTAACAAGGTACCCCACAGGAGTTATCTTTCAGTTTAGGTATGGAGGCAGTTTGAGCAGCATGCCGTTCACTGGCATTRGTGACTCTAGAAAGTTAAAACTGAAACCAATGCAAATGCAGTTTCGGTAGCAGCAGAGAAATACCGACTAGACTATCAGTCAAGGGCTAGAAGCCATATTCCCATTAAAAAATCTCATTCGTTGGTTTTCAGAATCAGACAACCATTGCAGAGCTGCTGGTTGTAATTTTCTTGAGCGCAGAGCAGCAGTTTTTCTATCTGTTATTGACCACTGTGTATACTGTGGTGATTTCTTAGCTGAAGCAGTGATGATCACAGACCCATTGTCATTGGTGTTGATTTTCCTATCACTTGGTATTTGAGTCCTTGCTCAGTTTCCCCAGTCTTACAGAGTAGCCCAGCAAGAACCCCAGAATAGAGTGCTCCTTACTGTGCTTTAGCACATGTTTCCCTGTGCTTCCTTTCATTGGCTTCACCAACAATCCATGCAGCCTGGGGCAGATACCAGAGAATTCAAAAAGCAGAAGAGGAGCTCAYCCCCTTCCCACAGCAAGGTGCCAAGAACTCAAGGGATGTGTTACTCAATGTTTCTCTGACCATACATAGGATCTTGCAGCAGACTTCWGCTGAAGCTCTCCGTTTGAGGAGTTTTTAGATTTTATTAACTTTAGGAAGGAGGAAACAGACGGAGGAGCACATACTGAAGCATCCAAGTGTGGAGTAGATGGAACTGGGTTCATAAAAAAAAATTCATCTTCTTTTTAAAAACACAAGGTGAGAAACTGCGAGGCTTAATACCTGGCACCAAAAACACAAGGTGAGAAACTGCGAGGCTTAATACCTGGCACCAAGGAGAAAACATGGAGCCACCAGAAGGCTTCTGTGTTGAATGAGACAGGAACAAATAAATGATAGCAGGGACTGGTCACAAAGAAAAGTTTAACATCTCTTCAGGAAAAACAGACCTATCTCTCTACTTACCTTTTCCAAACAGTCCATGAACAACACATATGCCTACTTCTTATACAGAATTTTTAGTTTATACCTAAATTAGCATTTCTGGATGACCCTGTGGTAGACAAGAAGCTGATAACTTCAGCAATAACTGTAGCAGCCTTACTGATTATTGCCTGTGTTAGATAGCAAGAGGAAGGAGACCTGACCTTCTGACTAAGTAGATACCAAGTTTTCACTAGATGGCACAAACTACAAGAGACGTGTCTCTAYCTTAAGTTTCAAGAAAAGTATGCTGTCAAATAGAATTTTTTTCACTTTTCATGCCAGGAAAAGGGGAAAAAAAAAAGCTTACTGCTAGTGAACTGCAGCCAAAATATGCAGCTTTAGTATCTCTTGTGATTTTGCTGAGCTCTAGACAACACCTACATAAGTGAGTTGGTTTGCTTCAGGACAAGTTACATCAATCAGCAGTTTCCTTGTTACATTAGAAACCCTTAGGTTTACATACAAGTTAAATGCCTTTATGCTCCATTCATGAAATTCTTTCCAAGAGTACCTTACAAGCATATGTAATTTAAATGCATGAGCACACTTTGTATAGAACAATTTACTAGAGAAAATGCCATTGTAGCTACTAACAGTTGTGTCTTGAAGCTGTCCAACAAGTAGCAAGGCAGACTTTTACTGACTGCGGGGGAATAATGCTCAAAACACACCTTTTAATAGGATCTGAATCACCATGAAGGTGAGAAATGCAGCTGAGACACAAAGAAAAGCAGTATGGGGTGATGTAATCCTCAAATCTGAGTAGTGTATATTATTCTCCTACCTAGATGCCCTTTCACAAGGCTGGATGGACAAGTAGTTAACAATGGAGCCTCTCTGCAGCGTTTCTTAGCCTTTTCTTCCTCTCTTCCTTTCAGCTCATTGGCTTTGTACACAGGGCACTTATCGTTGTACAAAGGAGGTCTGATTTCTTTCAGCTGCCCTCCAGTATTCCAGATAAAGGACCAGACTTTCCCCAAGCTGCTACATGGCTGTAAATGCTGGAAGTTCACTCTCTGGTAGGAGCTCCTTTGCCAGGTGCTCTCCAAAATCCTTCTGCTAATCCTTCAGGGTCATTCATATGTCACTTACTGGAGCTTGACATAAACACTGAAACCCTTACTTTAAAAAGGGAGGATATCTCTGTGCAGCACACAGCAGGCAGCTTGATAGACTATAGAAGAAAGAGTCATGCTAACCCAAACAAGTGACTTTATTACCAATTTCTACCTGTATGTGGCCATTCTGGAGGTTGTTTTCAAAGTTAAAAAAGCTACAGGAAACTGCTTCTTTTTCTTTTTTTTTTTTTTTTTTTTTTTTACTTCTCTCTGTAATCCAAGTAAAACTATAGAAATAGGGTAAAATAACAGATGTAGACTTTTATGACAGCAATTATTATTGGATATTTAATTGCATCTGATCTGTCTAGGACCAGTACATTTGTGGTGAGCATAATTTCTCATACTTGTACATCCTCACTAAGGCACATAAACTCAGAACAGAGAAAGGATACAACTTAATCTGTGCTATATCCTTTGCACAGCTGCATAAGGGGCAGCCAGACCTGCTGCATGACCCAAAGCAGGTGCAGGAGAATAGTTCAGAATTATGACCCAGTACTTTTTGCACTTCCTAGCAAAGAGATGATTGGAACTGTACTATTTATGGCATAGTGCTTYAATCTTTGAACACAGGGAGAAAACAAAAAGTCATTTAGTCTCAAGCAGGGATAATAGAGGCTAGATCTGTATCTGCAAAGAAAGGTCACAGGCGCTTGACCACGTGCCAGTGCTAAGAAAATGCTGTGCTTACATTGCTACCTAGGACAGGGTGGTGATATGATATGGATTAGAAACAGGTTTTTCTCCAGCTGCTGCTCCAGTTCAGACCCTCTGATGGCATACTAATGGCAAATTCTTCCAATAGCTACTTTATCATTTAAGTTTTAGCACATGAAAATGTAAACTCCCTAAAAAGATACAAGCCCTCATGAAAGTCATCTTCCATTATTCAGAATACTGACAAACATCAGAACCTTTTACAGCTTTACTACTCTGAATAATCATAAGGTTTTAAAGAAATATGAAATATCCTCACAAAATAAGGCTCTCATTTTGAGTACTCAATAACCTTTGTTTTCTAAGTATGCTGCCAATTTTACTTCATTTTACAGACCAAAYATATGACACGATGTCTTAGGGTTCCAGGCACTTTTACTTGCCATGTTTGTGCACAGTGATTCAAACAGGAATGCATATATGCACATACTCTGTGAATTGTTGCCTTTGTAATTACAGACTTTCACTAAATGGCATGGAGAAAATGAATTAGGACACATTTTCCAAGCAGTACATGCAACAATGCACAAGCTTATTTGAAAAACTAGCCTATAAAGATTTGCAGTTCATTAAAGGAATTCTGTTACTTCACTATCTTCCCATCCATCACTCTGAGCTTTGTCCTTTTCCTTGTGACTTTGTGAAAATCATTTGCTACTGCCACGAACCAGGGCCACATGCAGATACACGAGGGGCTGCCACCATTACAGCTTCATCTCTGCCAGCCAGTGCAGAACAGACACAGCACTGGGGTAAGCAGAGACAGGGAATGGAATGTAGCAGAAAGCACCACCTTCTAGACTTGCTTAGGTTAAAAGTTGGTAGAAAGATGGCTACTGAAATAAAGCTTGAATTAGTCATGCCTGTAAGCTTTTGTAAGGCCCCAAAAAACTCGCTCGGTCACACTCAAGGAGGGCTTAAGGTTGTTCACGTGCTCTGTGTTTCTTACAGGAGAAATACAGACAAGATGTTCTCAAGAGGGCAAAAGAACAACAACAACAACAACAACAACAAAAAAACTGGCAACTTCAGAAAATCAGAGAACTTTGGCAAAATTTTAGAACAGCATTCAAATCAACATAAAACACAAAGCATTAACTTAGCAAACTAAAGGCTCATTCAATTTTTAGTTTCTCAAAACCCCATGAAGAGGGAATTAGAAGAAGAAAGAGGAAGAAGGGTRCAAAAGATAGAGAAAAGAACAGGTATAGTTACCAGCTCCTGGTTCCAACACTATTCAGCTGATAGAAATTCGAGAAGGAGGAAGGGTCAAGATGTGCTTGTCTCGTGCTCTGCTTGAAATACCTTCCTGGGACCTTCCCCAGGTGGGACTTCCTTCATCTGGGGTCCAGAGGTGGGTGTGGAGCATTGCCTCGGGTGTGCCAGGGATCGGCAGCCACTGCAGGGCTGGGATACAGGCTGGGGGAGGGATGGGGTGTAAGGGGCAAATCATCACCTCACCAGAGCAACACCCGACCTGTCCCTTGCTGCCCCCCCGGCAATATTTCAAATCAGCAATACTTCCAGGCTCTCACAGCTTTACATATTATGCTTCTCAAAAATTGGGTTCTCTTTTTAAACTCCACAAGTTCTACAGCACATGTTTTKGCTGAATCTCTGTCCTTTTGACTCTCTGGGAGATGATAGACTAGTGATGCTCATTTCACCACCTGCCTCTCAGGGAAAATCTGTCAGCCTGTGTGATTGCTGAGAAGGTTTATAAACACTGCTCCAGTCCTGAACCTCTGCAAAGCCAGAAGGACTGGAAGAGAAAACTTGAGACTTCTTCACTTTGATTACACAAGGCATTACACGAACACCTACTAAGGCTATTTACAAGTACTCGCAGAAATAGCTTGGAGTTCATTCCCAACCCCAGGGCATACCACTGGTTTTAGAAACCACAGCTAAAAACCTATGCAGTCACAGTGAATTCTTCCCAGCTTCTAAAATCAGTCMGCTTTTCATTCCCCCTACCAGTGTACCACAATTGCACTAACACAAACAGACAGATTGTACCCCCACAAAAGCCTCTCTTGCCCCTTATGGATTCACAGCAGGGAGGTGTTGCTTACCTAGCTGGTATTTCCTGCTGATCTCTGGTCTGGCTGTCCCCACAATAAGGGTCAGTGAGGGCAGAGATGTGGCTGTTGTAACACAAGCCTCGAGATTCTTAAGCCTTATGTAGAAATATGCTCTTTTCCCCATTTTCCCTGAAGATGCCRAAGAATCAGAACTAACGTGTCACGTTTGTTTCTCTACGGCACAGCACAAGGCAATGTGGAAATGAAATGTGCTGGGTACAAACTAAGAAGCAGAAAAGCTACAGTGGCTCAGTACTGTACTTGGACTRTTTTATTGAAAAAGCACATTAGTGCACAGTTATTAGATTAATCCAACGTGGGAACACAATAACTGCTTTGGGTACTTCCTTCTTTAAAAAATTCAAAAGTATTTTGRCACAAGAAAGTAAAAAAGAATAGATGGGAATCATGAGCAAATTACTTAGTGTAATCTAAAATTTAAAAATGCAAAGTGTTCAAATAATACATAACAAAGATAAAATTTACTACTGAAGTTGCAAATTTGGGAAAATTAAGAAATTCTGGTGTTACCTTAAGCTATCCTCTTTATATTAATTATTATTTCACATATTGTCATTTTAATAGACTGTCTTTTGGTGCTCTGAAACAAATAATGTTTAGTGACAGTTATTCATTCTTGCATTTTCTCTTAATTTTTTGTGAAGCCACACTCTATTTGCTACTCATGAGTCAAGTTCTTCTCTTAAGACAAGCCGATTTTCCTCTTTGTCTTTAAAAGTGCACTTAACCATTACAGTTTGTGACAGTGAATTATTCTAGGAATTATGTTCTAATGTCTGCCATGTGCATTTTGAGGCTATCAACATTTCAGCAACTGAGAAGATAAAGAGATATTAGCAGTAAAACTTTTAATATTTAAAAACTTTACATTAAAACATTTAATATTGAGTATTCAATCTCAGAAAATCATGATTAATGAGCTTTAGGACTAATTTTGGTTTAAATTAATTTTCCTGATTTAGTGAGGAGCTCTGTCTCTCAGAATCAGGGATTGAGTCCAGTTGTCCTACAAAAACTACGTTGCCTTAATTGAGGCCTAACTTCTTGCTTCTCCTCTTACTATTTGTACAATTCAAAAACTTTCATATTCCAGTATTTCACCTTCTGAGGAAGCAATCCTAGAGRAAACAATCATCTTTCCTTGAATGGCCTTAAACCATACCAAAGCAAATCTACTCACCATTTTATATTATGCAGGGACCTTTTAGAAGAAATCAAGGCAAGACTGCCTTGTCAATTAAACATCTCAAGAGATTTTCAGCCATTCTCAATCCTGACATTTCCTAAAATTTGAGCAGTTGACTTTGCAACTAAAATCAAGATCTTTTAAGATTTTTTGTATGTGTCACATCCTATGTGTGGATATATCAACTCTTCAACAGCATGGTTAGAGTTATAAAATCTACTGCTGAGAGAGGTTTTTCAAATTTAGGGAATTACAACAGACTTCTTGTGCCATCACTAGAAAATAAGGAGATATTTACAGTTCTGGTACCAGAAGAACAGTGACACTTGACTATTGCAACCTTTATGCTATGACAGCAGAATATTTCCCTGTCAGCAAGAGCTTCCTTTCAATTTTCTTAGGTCATAAGACATTTTGTTTCACTGTGCCTCTGATACTCCTCATGTCATTTGTTCACTTTGGCCTCCTGTTCCCATTATCCTCTTCTAATCATTTTTAATCTCCTTTCCTTCTAAAGTATTTCTTCCTTGGTCTTATTTTCACCTGCTGTGTTTTGGGTTCTGTTTTGATTTTTTTTGCTTTT
>NW_026623495.1:355676-382283 GCF_030028575.1 Malurus melanocephalus | reverse complement strand
TTTTTTTGTTTGTTTTTTGTTTTGTTTATTTTAGTTTGTTTTTTTGTGTTTCCACACTAATCGCTCATTGTCCCTGGTTCCTATTCCAGTCTTTCTACTCCAGATTTTCAATCAGTCTCTGCCTCAGCTTCACATCAACAAATCAGGATCCACTTTTCTATTCTTTTAGACACCCCTCCCTCCACCTCAGTTGCCAGTCCCAGCTTCCTTTCTTACTCCTTCAATCTAAAATACCTACCCCTATCTACCCTCTTCAAGGTAGATACTCATGTCCCTCTGAATTTTACTCAGGCAGGATCCTCCTAAAGCCCCCAACCCTGAAGGCTGACTACARTGTAAGGGAAAGGGTGTCATTCTCACCTACACACGTTGTTTCTTCTCCTGCCTGCAGCAGCCTACAGCTGCGATTGCAATGAAAAACCTTCTAAAATGTCAAGAATGAAACATGCTCAAATAAATGAATCGATGAGATACAGAATTGCAAARCTGGTAAATGTACTGAGCAAGGATGAGCTGTCTATTTCTGGGGTACCTGTATGACCTTTCTAGACAACAAAAATCTACTGCTTTGAACATCTCTTCACTCTTACACTTCCTCTATGCCATGGRGGAGCTGGAGTTTTCCAAATAAGAGCATTAGTTAATCCTTGATTTGGAAACTCTAGAAGTGTACATACGAAGCCTGATGCTCTTCTGAGATGGAGCTATATTTGTAGAGAAGAAAGTGCAATATGGACTCATTTTTAACAGGACCAATTAAACTGAAATCTGTTGATTTAAAGCTGATSATCAAAACTTTTTCAAACATGAAGGGTTTAGATGAAGAGTCTATAATATTGAAAGCCTGTGAAATATTTCAACTTGATTCCAGTGTAACAAGATTTCACTTAAGTAATTCACTGTTGTTTTTAGTATTGGTGGTGGGAGGAGGGATTTGGTTTCTTGTTTTGTTGGGGGCTTTTTTGTCGGMTTCTCAAATGCATTGCATCTTCTTATTTTTCCAAGCTAATTGAAGAGTTGCTCTTTACAGTCACTAGAGAGAAATGAGCCCTTTTTGGGTGCAATTAATCTAATATACATTGGATTTATACTTCTAGATGAGAGGAATTTTGTTTGATTTCCTCCTTGCTGTACAGAAGCAATTTAGTCTGTTTCTCTTCAAGATGCACATGATCCCTATCTTTTGTAGTTTTTAACAAATTCTCTTAATCATGCCTGTGTAGATTATCCACACTCTGTGTGACTGAGTCAAAGTCATATGTTCATGTAATTGTGGAAACTGTGTCCCCTTTGCTTGGACAAAGCCAGAGGAAGAGCAAACRCTTCCATGGCTCTCAGGCTGAGGTGCAATGTCCTCGCTCAGGTGAACTGCTTTACTCCACTTTTGGATAAAAGTGTACCAAAAGAATGGAGCTTTTCCCCACCTATACCAGCATTTTAATTGAGTGGAAATAGTCCCTGAGTATGTGGCAAATCTATAGTTTTTGCTTTTCCATAAACACTTGAATATGCAAGACACCATCTGGTCTTAAGTGCATCTCTCTGTGAATGAAATGTGGCCAAAAAAGTACTGTATTTGAGTTTGTAAAAGAATTACAGACCTGTAGCTATAAAAYGTTCACTTTTAACCATCTCTGAATCACTTTTTTAGCAATGCTTTTGCCTGTTTAAGGAGTATTGGAACAAACACGCAGGCAGCAAGGCTGAAGTATTATTTGTCCCTTAGTGAATCCTCAAAGGAAATCAAACAAAGGAATAAAGTTTTGTAGCAGATGAAAAATTCCCCTATCTTTTATTTTCTCTCTGTTTGAATCTGGTTCTGTTGGTACTTGGGATCTCTTATAGATTCACATCAGCATTTCTCAATTTAGTGAGCATGCCATGGCAATTGATTTAGACAATGCAATAGCTGTGACAGCAATCGGGAGGCACTCCAAATTTAAAAAGTAACAGGACACGCAAAATTGAAGCCTACTGACTGTTTTTGTGATAATTGAATTTCATTGAGCTTTAGAGTGAGAAATGAGCAATAAAAGGGCTGTTTCCAGCCACAATTCCAGGAAACGGCTTGGGCAGCATGTATCAGTAAAACATACATTGAACATTTACACACAGAAATCATCTGTGTTACTGATTCAGCCTAACAAGCTTCTTTCCTTCTTAGCTGAAAAATAATTTCAAAATAGAATAGGCAAGCCTTTCAGATAAAGAATTAAAGATAAAAAGGGCTGAATAACTTTGTATTGCTCTAGGACAGTAAATTTGCTGTGTGGGCAATTTTAATATGTCCCACCCTGAACACTTGCAAATGAGGATCTCTTTGGTTACAGTTTTTCCAGAACAGTTACTGAGGAAAACTGTTTTCCTGGAGCTCATAWACTTAATTTTTCACAACAGAAAATATTCATTTTCTTTATGCGATGCCTGAACCCCTTGCTTTGGGAGTGATTGTGTTTCTTTGGGGTTCAACTTTGAGGTCTTGCTTTCAATAAGAACAATACTCCTCTCTATCCTTAATGCAACTCCAATTCACTGTGCTGACACTCAGCACTGCATTGAGAASAACAGCTTTCACACCTTCAGAAACGGCAGGTTAAGGAATTGCACAGAATCTTGTTCTTCATAGGAAACAATGAAGCTTCATAACAGACTGTCCAACTGATGTTCGCTTCTGGTAGAGTTCAGGCAGGTTTAATCTGGACTGGATGAAACCTGATCTTTGTGACTGCTCCTTTGATTACAGGAAATGTTCTCTCCTTACAGAAATTCCAGCCATAAGCAACACCTTCTATGTAAAAGAGTTCTTCAGAAGTGAAAGTTTCTTGCCTCTGCTATTGATTTCCTGAGTTCAGTACTTAAAAGCGGGTGATTAATGAATATGTGATCCAGACCCTGAACAAAAACTCAAATAAAATAATGTTTGCCTCATCAGATGTCTGACCTGTTTCACAATAAGAGTTTTTATGACGGGTGAAACTGCAGGTAAGTTGGTGTTCTAGGCTTGCCTTGCAGTGAGGATGCACCTACAGCTCTAGGGCATCTGTGTTTTGTTTCAGTCCACTAAAGGCCATAAGTTCCAGCAAATTTTACATGGGTTGGGATTACCTTTGACTCAAAATTCAGATATCTAAGAGAATTATGTTAAAGGGATTCATCAAATAACTGYTTTTAATGTACCTGCCTGCTACTTGAGACACGTTGTATAATGAAAGAAAATAAAATTTTRCTCAGCTATTTTTTACCACTTTTAACAAACAATGGTTGCTTTGAAAGGCTTAAAAAGAAATAAGGTTAGCTGAAAGGGGGTTTTGTTTTCCTGAATAATTGCTGACTAACCTGTTTTAAGGTATTTCTTTTATGTATTCATGGATTCTACTCTGTTACCTTGAAGACGTGAGAAGAACTGATGAGAATTTAAATATAATTCATGGTAACAGATTTGGGACAAAACTTAATCAAGTCAGTGCATTATCTTTGCATAAATAAATAACTTTCTGTCTTTTTGTCCATAGGATAAGCTAGTTATTATTGCACAGATAGAATTGCAATCACGAAAAAAACAAACAACAACAAAAAAAAAAGAAAAAAAACGAAACAAAAAAGCCTACAAAAGCCAAATTACACAGCCACTCTTCATCCTTTAATTTTTCACATGGAACTGTGGAACTGTTACATAGGATTCCATGCATAGCAAAGATTCCAAATTCAGAAATAGAAATGCCTTCATTACTCATTCATGCAAAGGGAATGTGGCAAGATGTGGGTGAACATGTGAACACACAATTAGACATGAAAATCCAATAAGAGCACGGAATAACAACAATGGCAGCAGGGGGAACCATAAACCAGCACTGATTGGCATTTACCATTAATTTGTATTCAATGTGTGGTGCAGCTGATGAGGCAYTGGGAAGTAATGTGTGTTTGCAAAGCAGTGCTCAGAATTGCTCTGCCACCATGCCAAAGACCTGGTGAATTGAAGAAATGTGACAATTGCCAGATTTTTTACTCAAACACAGAATGTKACTTTGAGGGATCGGTTTTTCTCTGTCATAGTTAAAAACAGAGAAACAAAACTGTACATTTTATAAAAACAGGGAGAATGTAAATGTAAGCCAGCTGGGTGAAAGAACACATACCAGATAGTTTCTATGGAGTAAAAGCTGAAATAGCATATAAATGCAAATACCTTTCTATCAAGGTAACTTTGGAGGACACGGTTGCAGGGTAACAGAAATGCAAGAAACTCAAAGGCATTGAATTACTTCTAAATTCTGCACAGAAAGCAGACTCTAGTCATCCCCCACACTTTTCATTCTCTCTTTTCAGAATAGGTTAATGTGGAAAAAAATCAATAGGCTATTAAAATATTTCAAAGATGTATTTCAAACCAATTCTACAGACATATTCTTATCTACTGGCAATGCACATGCCTGTCCAGCAATGACAAGGCTCTTCTGGAGGAAAACTTTTTTAATATTAGAATAAATACTAGAACGTACTACTTTGTAAATGTCAGGGGTACGAGAAAAAACCTGTAGGGAAGGTTCTTTCTGTCCTTTTTTTTTTTTTTTTTTTTTTTTTTTTTTTTTTTTTTTTTTTCTGAGTCTACCCCTCTTTTGGCTTGCTCAGAGCACAGGTGCACAAGGCAGGAAGGCTTCCTTGCATGCTGAAGAGAAGCAGGCTACTGCAGCACAGGCTTGCCATAGTGCCTCAGGGTACTCACTGAGGTGGCAAAGCTTTGACAGAGCCTACAGCTCAAAGCAGCTTCGTGTGCTGATCCTTTTCATTGTGATAAAACATAGAGCAATGCACTTTGGCCAGCTGCACTTGTGCTTTTGTTTACTGCAGCTACTCACTTGTTAATTCTGAGGGAAATATCCATTTCCTTGTAAGGTGCATGTCATCACCAATTATTTCATTTTGAGGGTCTAGCACTCATTACAGAGTGAGGCTAAAAGAAAAGTCCTGATGGTGCACTCATACCTTTTGCTAGACAGTGGGATTTGTGGAATGAAACTGCTATCAGCATGTACAAGATGAATGCCAGAAGGGAAGCCAGGTCTAGGAATCAACTTTTCCTCTGGCTATTTGTGTAGCCCTGCTCACATCACTCAGGAGTTAGATCCTGATCCCACTCAGAATTTTTAATACTGTAGTCCAGGAAGACATGTCCCTCAATGTTATAACCTATTCATTTGAAAATACTAATTGAGCTTCATTTTCACCCTGTGGACGCTTGAATTACAAAGCTACCTCTCTTTCGAAATTACTCATCACATGGAGAAATTCAGCATTTTCAAATCACTTCATCTTTATTATGACTGAACAACAAGGAAATATTTCAGCTAAAAGTTCATTTCTGATGCAGAAATTTCATTATTCCATTTAAGACTGTTGGGTAATTCCATCTAAGTACAGCCAGGAAAAGCTCTAGCAGCTAATCCTCTCTTCAAGGGATGGTGGGAAGAYTTTTGGATTTTTTTAATGAAGTAAATAGCAATTGGGTAAAAAGCATGAATCGTTCCTGCAGCAGGAAGCAGAATAGCCAGAGATCTTTGGTCCAACAATTCTTTGACTGGTCAATAAGAGGTGACAATACCCCAGTCGAGAAGCCTTTCTCCCTGGTGGTATATCTTTCTTCGGAGTAGTGACAATTGTGCATTTGAGATTCTCTGGCAGGTTGTTTTTTTTCCTCACCTAAGCTCAGCATGATGCAATGAAAAACTTGTGGCACACATATCCTTTTGTGTATCTGACACTGTTAAGACATTTTTCCACACCAGGGCAGTAAAGCAAGAAGTTTGTTCTTGTCATATACCCAGAGCAAACATGTCAATTGTTCTGCTAAATAATTAGATCTGTATTAACAACAGCATGATGGTTTGGTTGAGTGACTCACTGTGTCATCACAGTCTGAAGATTCTTTTGCACTAAAATTAGATCATGCAGTTCATGATCTACCCTGGGAGTAAAGATTAGAATCCACTCATACAAACTTTTTAATCTGTCTTATTTGTGTGCATCATCAGAGTCTTTGTTAGAGAGCTGTTGTTTGCAGATGGTTGCACTTGCAGAGCAGAAGGAGCAAGACCTGAAGATAATGACATCTAATTTCCCAGCCACTTCTGTAAACCTCAATTTAGCATTTCAGCAGAACACATTTGTACCAGCTAAAGCTAAATAAACAATATTCCCAGATTAGTAGCATAAAAATAAGWGCTGTGGCTCTGTTTACTTTTTTTCGGAATAAAAGCTTTCTATGACAATGCCTAATTTTTGTGTCTAAATCACTAGCTTTGCCATTTTTCTTCCTGATTTGACTCTCTGAAAACACACCATAACATTGACCTGAACGACAGACTTTACTTGGACATCCACTTACATTCTCTTAAGTGACATGAGGACAGGCATTTGCTATTATTGACACATAAAATAGTAAAAACATTCCATATGGTTTCATCTTGCATCTTCAATCACTCCTGAATAAAATATAAAAAGATAGAAAGTTCAATAATGCTTAAATGAAGTGCACTGGAACAAGATCCATGTAGGGATGAACAAAGGGGATCTTGTCCTAACTCTGGATTTAGCTGCTCAAAAAAAAGGCTCATTTTATGGCTTTATTTCTGTTGCAYGATTTCTTATAATGCATTGTGTCCTCTGCTTAAATCCTGAAAACATAGACTAAGGTTATAGATGTGATTCATAATAAACTAATGCATGAAAAGAACTTCATGGTAAGCAAATAATTTGTTTGAAATACTCTAACAGTAAACTATGTAACACTGATAGGCAACATCAGGAGTTTCTAGCTGCCGATAGAACTGCATTCACCAGCAATGACTAAACACAGTGAAGTAAAGGCCTATGAAAATAATTATTAATACAGCAAACCAAAGCACCAGCTAAGTTTAAGACAACAGGTCTTTGCAGTTTATAAACTGTTTCAGTGACCTCAGTTGAGCTACTTGATATTTACCAGGCTGGGTAAGTCCCAAATGCAAACATTTTCTGAAGAGCCTGGGGATCGTGGCTTTGCTGATGACTATCTCATTTCCTTATGATTATTTTCAGAGATGCTACTGGGAACACATAACTGAAGCAAGCAGCCCTGGAAACCAGTTTCATATAGGCTTTATGGRCATGAACAAATTATCAATTAGCAATCCTCCAGTCTTTGATCATATCCATATTGAACACTTTCTTTTATATTTTTATAAGTACCTGAACCTCTTTCACATTTACTGGGTTTTAAATAATACTATTTATTTATTGAATTCTTTCATATATCTCTGTCATTAATAGAAATTATGGCAATGCATCCAAAGAAAATAGCCTGCCTTTCTGAAGAAGCTTTCACAGACTTACAGAATATTCTGTGATAATAATATGTGGAAGGGATCCACAAGAATCATCAAGTCCAACTCTAAAGTAAATGGTCCTTGCAGGGGTTTGTTTTATATGTTGTCTTCAGTTAGTCTATATGATGTCTCCAGGTACTAATTACCCTGTTTTTCAAAGAAAGGTAAACAGGGATTGCACATTAATTTTCATAAGAAATGGTTTAAAATGCCTTTTTTTTCCCTCTTGATCTGTTCTGACTTTAAGAAGTCCATTACTCATATTCTATAATCAATTTTCTAACAGAGTATAATTCTTATTTGTGCATTCCAGCATTTGCTCTGTAAACTACATATTGCACTAGTTTATTTGGAATTCATCAGAGGCAAGTCGGCCAAGAATTAGGATCCACATACTATATTTGTCACTTTTTTTCCAGCAGCAAAATATTTGATAAACAGAAAGTTACACTGTAATTTCATTTGCTATTCTCCTCCCTGTACATTCTCTATTCCACACCACAGCCTGAGGTGTTTTTCAGCTACTCAATGTTACTTGGACTGACATCTCCATTTGGTGAAAGAAAACAAACAGCAAGGTAACAGAAATCCAGTCCTTTTATGTAGAGTTAGCCAAACCAGATTATTCCAATATCTCTAGCTAAATGCCTATAAAATCAGGATTAAAAAAATAATTATTAAATTACATAGTTTTTCTTGGAAGAGAGATCAAATAACACCAGTATTACACTGTACTAATTTCACACAATATTGATTGTATAAAACATTTTTGGTCAAGCTTTCTTCCAAAGAAGTAATTTTGAAGTGTGACTCTCCTCATGAAATRGACTTTGGTCATTGGAATTCTGCTTGAGATTTGCTAGAAAAGTGTTGGCAGATCTTCAGCTCAGGCACATTGCTAGATTTTCTCATTCTAATGGATAATTTTTTTTGCTCTGTAATTGCAAACAGGCAAACATATTTTTTTTCAAGATGTTATTGAACTGCTTTTTAAGAGATCAGAATATTACAAAGTGGTGATTGAYCACTGACTATAATATTAGTTAATTGATAAATATTTTCAGATTAGCTAATATTTTATGCATTTCAGAGAGCTTTTGACTATTGTTGAAMAAGCTGTTCCTTGTATGAATAAGGCAGGTCGATCATCTCCAAATGAGCACTGACATCTCCAAATGAATATTTTACTAATTTAGAACACTGAAGCTTTATATTGATAATAACAGTGTAATCGTATTTAACTTCTATTTCAGATTTTTTTTTCTTTAAGTCACTTAATATTGTGGCATCAAAACCTATATATTTATTAAAATTTGGATATACTATGCACACATTTTGTGATATTCAGGGCTATTCTAACTCCTTTTCTCTTTTTTCTGTTTCAAACTAAGAGGAATGCCATAACTATTAAGAAGTCAATAAGTCTGGAATCACAGATGCCACTGAGAAAGTTTGATCTTTTCTGATGCTTAATTTAATTCTCTCTCAAGAAGTCAGATGTCTAAAGCAAGTATTAAAAAACAGCTGCAAAAAATGTGGAATACATAGAATTTATATTTTCTAAACTTTTTTTTTTTTTTTTTTAAGTTAAAGACATCTTTTGCAGAAACCCTCTACTATTCCTTCTATTCTCAGAATACACTATTCTCAGAGAAACACTAAAAGGTCTGCTTTGTATTTTTCAAATATGTTGAGATTGGTTGGTTTGCCGCATTTTATTTTGTGTGAGACCACTCAAAGCTCTGACATACATGCCCCTAACGATGACTGTGCTACAGGCATTGGGGTAGAGAACTCTACCTACAGAAATAGGAATGAAGACAAGTTATTGTCCAGTTGTATTGCAGACTTCTCAATAATACTACYGAGTTATGAGAGCATTAAGTTAACATCTACACCACAGAGGATTGTGTGGAGTAAGCCTATCCTACACACTTGGTAGTGATTGTAATACTTAATGTTGTTACCATATGCAGTGAAGTATCAAACCAACCCTGACAAGATAAAGCATAGAAATTTCTTTGAAAATTTGACTTCTACTAATATTTAAGCTTTACTTTTGAAGACATTGGTTGGACTCAACATTAAAGAGTCATTGCACTCATCCTAAAAGAAGCTCCAGCACAGGTAAATTAAATCCTTTCATGAAGAGTCTGAGTACTCTCTTTTCACTGTGAAAGAAGACTGGATAACTAGTTTGGACAAAAAAAAAATTACAGTGGGATTTTTCCACTGCAACACWGATATCATAAAGCTAGGCATTTGAACTACACACCTTAGGGTCACTTTTAAAGTTAAGTTTAATGTTTGACAATTAACAAAATTTCCCATCTTCTTTACTAACAAAATACAGCTCCTCAGAAAGCCCAAAAGCAAATTAATCTGACAGCATAGATGAAGCTAAAATGTACAAAGAGAAGTCAAAAATCACASTGAAGTCACTGGAAAGAATTGCTATCCAAAACAACAATCAAAAATCAATTTGGAGTTTTTTCAGCTCTTCACATGAGACCAAATCACAGTGGGAAAGAAAATGAAGAAAGGGGGGAAAAATTCTAAAAAGACAAATACTACCTTACATTTTCAAGATTGCTCTAAGCAAAAATAGTCATATAATTAAGCGTATTTAATCAAGGATCTGATGCTGTGTGTGCAATGTACCAAACACGGGAGAATTAGACATTTGCTGCAGAGTATCATATGACACAACTCAAGTGGCAGTCTGCAACAAAGGGACATGACAATGACTCAAAAAAAATCAGCTCCAAAGAGTTCTGCTTCCCAGCAGGAGTTTGCAGGCATTGCTGCAAAGATGGACTGCATGTGCAAGGAGCGACAGCACCAATTCCAGTAAAGCAGAATGCTTTGGAGGAGGAATGGCACCATTGTCTTGCATGAGTATACCCTCATGAAAAACAAACAGGACAGATAATAATTTCAGGTTGGATATGGGTGTACAAACCAATGTATTTTCAGAAGGAATGGTAATAGCATGGTTTTAAGAAAAACACATTTGGAAGAAAATAAATCATTGAAGCACTAGATCTATTGTGGYCAGAAAAAAGTTATCCCCACTAACACAGAATATGATCTGAATTGGATATTGCACATTTACAAAATTTCATCTAAAAATTTGGAGTCAATATTCTGATACAGGGAAGAAGGGTGTATCTTTTACAGCATGAGCATGAAAAATACTGTGTCTATATATGGAATTTACACTGAAGGTAGAATTATGTATGCCCTTTGGGTTTCAAATGAGCAAATGGTCTTGAAAAGAGGGTGCATGCTAAAGAACACAGGCAATGACAAAGGAAGGTGTCTCATACAGATAGGGAAGTTATCAGTTGTTTATGTCAAGAAGTCAATACACCAAGATAATCCCCCAGACCATCACCCTAAGAGAGTATCCTTCACCTTAAGTCAAAGGCTGTAAGATCTTCGGAATTGCTCCAGTGTACATAGGATTTAAAACTGTAACAAATTTYGTATTATTGGTCAGTACACAGGTCATTATAGAAAAAAAAATGTCTACGTTTGCTTAAAAAAATAGAATAACTGTAAAAATCCCCTTATATAATTCTATCTGCAAGGGAAAAAAAYCTACAAGGTAAAATATTATTCTATTCCTAAAAGACTGACACCTTTAAAATTACATGACCCATATTTGTGCATGCGAAATGCCTTTTTGGCAGATCCCAAGAATGATCATCTGGTTATTAGTTTTGACATAAGTGCTAAGATTCAGTTCGGMTAACTTTGGGAGTCAAATTTTGTGCAGAATTCCTTCAGTTTTTGCTTTGTGGTCTTTTGACTAGTCATTTCATCCTCATTTACTGCAATGTGTTTAGTTCAGTTGCCTTAACCCAGGCATCTCGTACTATCTRAGGTACAGTAGGGTACCAAATGTAGTTTCACAGGGCAATGCCACAGGATTTGCCAGACCATTGTGCCTTTCTAGAGAGGCAGTGGAGGTAAGGCAGCACACCAAGGCTCCCAGATCATTCTGGATACTCATGAGGTGTGAAGGCAACTGGATCCAGGCTCCATTGTCTGTTAAAGGAATTGTAAACTGGGCTCACATTTAACCTTTTACATTTAGACATCTACATTACCATGCTTTAATCTGAGAGTAAATTCCRCTTGAGCTGTCTTCAACACAGTTGTCTGGATCTCTGCTAGGTGTCCAGACTTCCATTGTAACTATGGAAATGTAGCCAGCATAGTTAGAGCTTGGTTCCTTCAGCTGAACAAATAATAGGACCCTTTCAGATGTCCTGCTGKGACCAAGATCATTGCCCAGTCCTGAAAGATGTGAGTCAGCATAAACATGAAACCTGCACCTTTCTGGAGCAGGAGCTGAAGGACAGAGATGATATTCCACAGTGAAAAAAGCTGCACAAGCTGGCTGTCCTCAGGCAGATGAAAATTGAAACTTTTAAATGTAATAGAAATTGGTCTTTTGGATTTCTCAAAAAATGTTACCAAATTTCAAACAGACTACAAATGGGTCAATCTGATTTGAAAGTCCTGTCTTATTTAATAGAATTCAGTGTAATATCCAGAAGTGCTTCTGAGCATAAGCCCTGAAAGAAACATGTAGAACTACTTTCTTATACTGGGAAAACATTCCCGCTGTCAATTATCAATTTGCAGAGGATCTCTTAGTAATAGATGAGATGTAATTTGAAGTCACTACAAAAAAGCTGTYATGAGGATGTGTGTGATTAGGTAGAAACTGAGAAATCTAAAGGAGAGGTCAAAAGCATTCTGAACTAACATAACAGGAGCAGAGACACTGAAAAAATGTAATTCTAAACTGAAGCCAAATCACAGAAACACATCAATACTGCTGGCACACACATGAAGGCAAAACAAGCCTCTCCACTCCCTGAAAACCAAAGTTAAACWTACTTTTGTCTAACACACAAATATTTTTACTGAAAAATTTTCTAGCATGGCACAATGGCTTTTCACTTGGAACATACTTTAGCTTTCAGTAAAAATCTTTTATTGATAATTGCTACTACTACTAAATTTTATTGCRAAATTTTAATTTCAGGAGGTTCTTGAGTTATGCAGGTATCAGAATTCAGGTATTAAGTTATATATCTGTGAGATCTGATGGGTCTGAATTGCTGGGASCAGCAGCTGGTATGCTGGGATTCAGAGGGACCTCAGCTTGCTGACAAAAGTCTCATAAAATTCAATAAAGGCAACAAGCCTTGCACTCAGGATTAAATAAAGCATGCAACAGTACTGCCTGTGGGCTGACTGGCTGCAGGGACAGCTCTGCAGGGAAGGACTGGGTGACCCTGGGGGAACTGGAGTCAGCACAGATCCTTGTGGGGSAGAGGCTTTTATCATACAGCTGCACTAGGCTGCATTATTGAGGATATAACTAAAACACCAAGGGAAACRTTTATTCCCATCATCCCAAAACCTGTGAGCTTGGATCTGGAATATGATGTCTGTTTTGGGCCCTACTGTGAAAGATAGATATGCCTAAGCTGGACAGACTCTAGAGGAAGAACACTAAAATGCTTAGGATGCTCKACATTGGGCATATGAGGAAAGCATGAAGGAACAGGCTTTCCAGGGAGGTTGTGGAATATCCCGCTCCAGAGACATTCAGAACCCACCTGGACATGTTCCTGTGCYRCCTGCTCTAGGTGACCCTGCCTTGGCAGGGGRGTTGGACTRGATGACCTTCAGAGATCCCTTCCTACCCCAAYGATTCTGTGGTTCTGTGAACTGAAYTTGTTTAGCCTGGAGACATGRGGGAAAGGGAAGGATCTGACTGCAGCCTTCCACTGCAAAAAAGAGTGTAATAGAGAAGGTGGAGCCAAACTCCATGATAGAGAGGATGGAGCCAAATGTGCAGTGGCAGGATAAGGAGAAATGGTTTCAAGTTACAATGAAGAAAATTCAGAGTGGATGCCTGGGAAAGACATTTCACCCTRAGGGTATTTAAGCCTTGGAAGAGGCTGCTCACACGGGCTACACAGATATTGTTCTTGGAAATATAYGGAACGGAACTGGTCAAGGGCTGGACAGCCTGGTATAATTGGGAAGGTTTTTTGCCTGTTAGAAACATTTATTGAATATTTTAAAAAAAGACTTGTGAAAAGAGACTGGAGCTGTTGAACAGTCATAGCTCCCTTTCTGCACTCTCTGCCACATGAATCATAAATTCATTCCAGTAAAATACCTCAGCTCCAAGAGGAAAAGGTTCCCTTCACCTTTAATTCCATCTACACTTTCCCACATCTGTCACAGACTAATGCTCAGTGCCCAAGGCAGCCTTACAGAACAAGTGGTTTGAATTTTTTCAGGTTTTAGAATCAATTAAATGCTGGGTTTTCCACTTCTGAGTGACTAATACAGCAGTTGACTAAAATAGGAGGCAGTTTTTCTGTGATCTTTTTAAAGTATACTTGCTAAAAGAGCTTAATCTRTTAAGAAACTGTATAGATCGAACCCTAGAAGAATATGTAGTTTCTGCCTCCTGTTGGTATTATGAATTCAAGACRCTTGGACTCACAGAGATGTTCTAATCCTGGCAAGGGAAGACTTCGAAGCCAAGTGGAGACAGAGTTTAGGGTTAAACAAAGATCAGGCAGCAGCTGGAAGGTTATTTCTGGATATAAGCATCTTCGTTCCATTTCAGTCCTGTACTTTTTAAAGTGTCTAGTTATGAAATGACATTTTCCACACCAGGAGTGATTTATAAAAAGTACATCTTTCTTGTTAGAAATAGATAGTTACTCCCAAGAAAATGAGATGTKCTTTATAACACTCTGTGTATCCCTGCCTTCTGATGGACTGTGGAAAGAATAACTTGTCTGGCTGCCTTTTACTCTGAGCTGGTTACAGAAGGTTTATGGGAATGAAGAGGCCTGATTATTCTTGTCGGCATGTTCCCAGCTGGGGTCACTTCTAATGCAATATCACTGCTGTTTGTATCCACTGCTTCTTGAACCATTTGCTGAGCTCTTTGCTTCTACTTTTCTTCTTAGTACACCACTTACCTAGCATAAAACTTTTATTTGGGTATCCTCAGCCACACAGCCCTCTTGTTTTGCCATCCAAGTTAAGCTGTAAAGACAGAATTCATCTAAGCTAATACCAGGGACATAACTGATTTAGAATTTTGGGTGTTCCAGGATTACTCAGTAGCAGGTGGTGAGAAAGGCTGTTCCAGTGAACTACACTAAAATCAGGAGAAGGGATCTTGGTCAGATCTTTTGAAACTATATCAGGATCAACATTGTACATCCCAGTGTGCTGTACACCTTTGCAGTGTCACCTGCATTCTGTTCTGTTCAGGAATCAGATGCAAATAGTTGAAAGAGGATTTGCTTCATGTGGCTCCAGAGTGACCATCATTATGTGAAATGCCTCCTCTCAAAGCCAAGACCGATTCCAAAAATCTTTTACAGATACTCTGCACTGTCTTCCTCACACATGGTTTATAGTGATGGAATCCATTGATACGCAACACATACACCCCCTAAAATTATTTCTTAATACCAAATCCTAATTAATGTGATTGTACTTAATTCTGAAAAAGTAAATCAGATTGATAATAAATATGAAACAGGAAAAATGGGCCTTTTTTTAACAGAATGAGAAGTAGTATCTCTATACAGAAGAAATACTATTCAAATTGCTATTTACTTTTTCCTATTTGTACTARAAATGAACCACTGAAACTTTACCTTTTTTATTTTTTCTCTGTTCAGGAGCCAAAGCATGATGTCAGAGAGAAGAAAAGGAGAGAGAGAGGCCAGGGTTAGAGCGCATTAATCTCTTGTGGTTCCATAAATGGGCCATTTCAGGGCTTGACCAATTTCCAGAATTGTCCTCAGCTCTCCTCAAATTTATTATAATTATTCTTTGGTCTGTAAGTATTTCTCTCATGTGAGGATGCATCTGTTAATCGTGGAATCGATTCTCATTCTGTGAGCCTGTCCTGYCCTTCCAATGCTTTGGTGAGGTAACTTTTGCTCTCAGTTATTAACCTGAGAAATTCTTTCCTTGCTAACATTATGAAGTCCTACTGTGATTTGTGTGATGTGTGTCTGTAGAGTGCACAGACAAGCAAAGRTCTGTTGTATTGGACACACAGAGGTTTTTCCACCCTTTTACAAATATTTTTTTTTTTAACTATTCAGCTTTTCTGATAGACATTTATCTAATCTTTGAGGAATGTGATTTAGATAGAAAAAGCACTTTTTCCACAGGGCTAACTAGACACACTAGACGAAAACCAGAAGCACAAACAAAAACCCTGAATTACTGGGACTCAGTAGGCCAAGGCAGTGAATTGCATAGCTCACAGATTTGTACCATAGCTGATAGAAGCTCTTTTGGTGACAAAGTTTAGGAGGGGAACACAAGACTGGAAAGAGTTTATTGGCATCTCTCAGGGATGCTTAAGGAAATTCTGGCTCATGTCTCCTTTTCATATTGGCAGATTCTTTTCTTTTTCCAAAGGCCTTTACTTAAGCCTTTGGGACTGAGAACAGATTTCAGAGAAGTTTTCTGAGCTCGCAGCAAATTTACATCTTATTACCCCCACCTATTTCAGATGTTTCCCTCCTGTTCTTTACAATAGGTCACTGCTTGAATGATGTGCAGTGAAAGATTTACTTCAATTTTCTCTCTAGGATTTCATAAGCAACTCTACTAAACAGATAACTTTCATCATCATCAGATAAAAACAGCACTCATCCAGATGAGACTGTACTAGGTCTATGATATGATATTTCATAGGATTCCATTAATTCTCTGGAAGGATCTTTGTCCCTTCCCTCACAGAGAGACATAACTCTCTTTTTCTGAGAAAAGAACTAAAAAGTTTCTGCCTAGTCACCTCTAAAATTCCTCTTTTTTTTTTTTTTTTTTCTTTTCCTGTGGAGGAGGATACACCACACAAATGTAACATTGCTTGTTCCTTCTTTTTTTCAAATCAACAGCTCCTCAGTGATTGTTCTAGATACAGAAATGAAGAAACTAGCACTCACAGGAAGCAATTTCTTCACATATTTACAAAATTCTCTCCCATTCAATTTATTCTTGACTTGTAGGTCTGCAAGGACTGAAAATTGACTATCTATAAATAAATTTAGTATTTTAAGACATCCTTTCCTGTTCACTTGGTCATCTTATTATATTATTGTCGACGTTACATTTCAGATCATTCCATATTTATTTGAAATGCAAATAGAGGAAGAAATGAAAACTTTAACAAGTTTTAATAGTTTTTTCCTCAGGCAGAAGATGGTAATATACAGAATTGTAAAAATAAACAAACAGATGGCAGAACAGCTTTTTTGTACATGATTGTTTTCTTTTCCCTTTGTTGCAATCCACGTCCCAGAGGAAAATGTGACAAAGGGCAATTAACCAATTTCACATAAAAATGCCATCATACAATTTGCTAATGAGATTCAAACCATATTTAAGAGAGAGGAAGCATGAGGAAATTTTTCTGCTTGTTTTTTTTTTATATTTACCCCATGTTAGTCCCAGGCTGTGACAATATTCCCATGCTGCTGCTGCTGATCTTGCAGCCACCTTTGCTGTACTGGCCATGGCATGAAGCTCCCACGGCAATGAGCAAACTGCACGAAGCCCCATCAAATCAATCCACTGGGAATGATTCAAAACCTTTGTGACTGCTAACAGTACCTCATATCTGGGCCCCTTGGTGGTGAACTTCCCCATTCTTCTGTTTTATTCTGGTAGCCATACATGTAAAACTACCGGGAGATATTTTTGAAACACCRCATTGAACAGTGTGTTACTGACTCTCAGTTCAAACCATCTTTCACATCATCCCCTAACAGCACTGCTTCCCATCTGCCTCAGTGCCTACAGGAGATCAGCTTCTGAATTGGAATTCAGCTGGCTGAAACTAAATCTGAATGAGACAGAAATGAGGTTAGAAGGAAAAGGGTAACATTTTTAAGAACTAGCCAAAGCCATGACAGCATTCTTAAAAAAGGGGTCTGTTTTCTGACTGTCAAGAGACTTCACAGCCTCAGGGTTAGCTGACATCCTCCCAAGTCTGAAATCTGTCAGAAATAAATTCTCCTATCCATGATGAGCCAGCAGGCTGTTCCTATGAACATCCTCTCAGATGCTGACTTGGCAATAGCTTTGTACATATTCATGGCTCCCAGGCTTCACAGCAATCACATTCTGTGCTGGCCATGTCAATGATAGCCTTCAATTGGCAGCTGATCAAAACTTGTCACTCTGCTTGCTAAGCAAAATAAGTCAATTTTGGTACATCATTTTGGTGCTGTGAACACTACATTGGCTCTTGARTGAATGGTGAATCCTATTCGTTGTTCTAATCCTAATCTTCAAAGGCCTAGATCCAGATTACTTTGAGGATAATAATTTATCACTGTAAGAAAAGACCCGCTCCTCAGGGGTGGTGGAGTTATCAGCTAGGCAGGCAGTTGTGCTGACAGAAGGAGCTTTGATTCACTGTTTCACATTGGAAAGATGTGGAATCCTCACCCATCTTCGAGGCAGAATAAAAAATTAATCCYCTTCAGAATAAAACTAAATCTTTTGAGCGAACACCACCACCCCCACCAGCACCCCCCATATTACACTTGGTTCCAGGAAGGACGGGATTGTAGCTACAAATGTATCATGTSACAGCTGATTGAAGATAGTATCCCTATGTAAAGGATTATGACATGTCCAGCTGTGGGTCAATCTGACCAGCAATTTGCATCGAATTCAAGTTCTATACCTTGATGATCTGATCATTTATTGAAATATATGGTATTAACAGATTATACAAACTGTGTAAAGCTTTTGATCTCAGTGTGAGAGGCACTGTGTCCCATTGCAATTGTTTTAATGATTCAGCTTCCCAAACAGCATGTTTTGCATTTCTGAAGTAAACAACCACTTAAACAATCCTTGATTTGTTTTTCCCAAAGGTATGTCACATTTCAGCCCACAGCCACTCAATAAAAGAACAGAGATGCATTTTCTGGACTTAATTCAATAAATAAACCTAAAGTAGTTTGTTTTCTTTGCTTTTCATTTTAACTTATCAGGCTAGTAAATTAATGAACCTGCTTGGAAATCATATAGCACTTTCAGGCATGAAACTGCAGACACAGAACGAGCACCTGCATTACAATAATTAGCACTGAATAGGAACATCGTTACAGTAATGCTAAGACTGCTTGCCTAACATTATTTTTCTGTTGTAATGGCAACTTTCATTCATGAAACATAAATATWAAGTAGACTTTTATATAGATATAAAGTAGACCTTTATAGTTTAAACAAGAGAAGCAGTGAGARTGCAGTTAGTGAACTGTGAGGTGCAGACCAATATGACAGCTGAAAAACAAGTTTGGARAGAGAGGGATAAATTTTCTTGGTTCAAACTGCCATACTTAAAGTCATTATCTCTGCTGTAGCTATCAAGAAAGTATGAATGTTTTAAGATTTAGCAAAAAGCAAATCATTTGGGGCTAAGAGAAACACATACATAAATCTAAGATTGTCTGCCCTCAACCACCTAGACCCCGACTCTGTCTGAAGTTCAATTTGCATCAAGCGTGATAATTTCTCACAGACTTACAACTGTATTCAACATTTCAAAGGATTTGAGATGTACAAGACAAAGGAAAAAGGAAAAAATGAACCACTTCTTCACAGGCTTCAGAAAATCCTTGGTGCAGTGAGTGTCATACATATCAACAATCAGGCAGACCCCAGTAGTGTGAGAGGTTTGATTTTTTTCTTACACATGTAATAGTATCAAGTTCCTGTCAGGGTTAAGTGTCTTAAAGKGTATGAAAAAACTAAGGACCAAGGAAAACAAAGGCTTTTATTTTGTTTTTTTGAGGGATGCTAGTGTTTGCTAACAAAAAAATCCCCTAGAGGATATTGCAGATTAATAAATGAGAACTGAATTTTATATTAATAGCAGTTCCATTTGCCACAGGAAATAATTCTCAGATTCTAAAGAGATGTGTTTCTCTATCCTTATTGCAGCTTCCTATGAAACAGCTTTTTTTCACCCATAGCCAGGATATTCCTATATTAAAGCAAAAGTATGTCATATTCTGTGAACACTATACATTGTTTTAGATTATAAGGACAGATTAAAATTTCCTCATGGTTTGTCAAAGAATTTCAGGAGGCAGTAGCTGTCATTGTCCACAGAGACTGCCAATCACCTGGCATGAAATGACAATTAATGATGTATTCCTGGGTTACACAAAGAATGTCAAACATATGGACCACTGCTACAGCCAAAAGATATGAGCAGCTTGTTGGAAGTATCACATAATACACTGTAGTTTTCTGATATATCAGAATGTCTTTGCTAGTGAGAAAAAATTACTAAATTGCAAACACAGCTAGTTCTGCCTTAGGGCACTCAATCCTGAACTGTAGAGCAGTTGTGAATGTTCATAGTTTTAGTGATGAAGTTAAATTGTATTTTTTATCTTCCTCTCTGTCCATATATGAACCCATTCYTGTTCACTCAGAGGATGTTCACTCAGATAACTAGGTTTTCCCAATAGGGTATTTTAGGCTACTACCATTAGACAGATGTGAGTGCCCATCCACACAAGGCAAGTTTACAAGCACAGAGTCTTTTAATCACTGCTAATGAAAGGAATGACCTCGTGTGTGGGAAAATGAACACTAGAAAGAGCATTTTAAAAGTACATGCTTTGCCTAAAGAAGGCAAGTTTATTAGTATACATGAAAGTATACTAATACTTAAAGTTATTAAGTTAATAATAACTTAATAACTTTAAGTAWTTAAGTTAAAGTAAAGTAAAGTAAAAGTGAAAGTAATTTCATTTTACACTTCTAAAGACATGGGAAAAAATACATTTTAATGTTTTCTAATGTAAAATCATGCCCTTATATGAACAWATGTCGTTTGTAGCCTATAGATACCTGATTTGCAAATGAAATGTTCTCAGATAATTGAAACACCYAAGAGTCACTGTTTTATCTGCTCTGTAAGCACAAGTTGGAATAAAATCAGCATTAATACTATTAACATCACAGCCTAATTGCAGTAGATCACAGAGGGACTCTGAGCATGCCTCTGTGAAGGGTGCTCTGCCTCACAGGAAAGCTGCCATCTCTGCTGCTGGCTGACATTGCACGGCACAGTGGAAGAGGGAAACCTCTTGTATCCTCCATCCTCTGAGTGAACAAGACAGTAGATTTGGAAGTTTGTTATTAATTGCTAAAGGCAGGAAAGGATTTCKCCATTCTTTTTCTATTGGTCATGTGAGCAAGGTAGACAGCAATATTCCATCTAAGTTAATTACGGCTGCACAATCTAAAGAAAACCTGAAATAATGAATAGTAGACCAGATTCAACTATCAAAAGCAACTAAGTCTGAAATGCATCCATGATATCACAGATCAACTATGGCAAGTCTCTAGTCAGAAAATCTAGTATCATCAGCTCTGTCAGTGCTAATGAAAATCCTTTGAGACACAAAAGTGAAAATGAAACGTAAAGGTGCTAATTTTCTCACTAACTTGATTGAATGATTTCCCCTGTCTAAGAGATTTTTGTTATGAAGGCACAGCTGTTCTTCATTTCATTCACAATCTGGTAGTCGTAGTTGATTTAAAGCCAAACTCAAAAGGAAGTTTAGTGAATCTAGGGAAGTCTAATAAATGTCTATATCTATTCAAAATTATAAGTATTTTCAACATTCGARTGTTACCTCAATGTTCATACACACTCTCAGATTTTCAGCCATTTATAGACRTATCATGTGACTTTATTTAAGTTAAAATTAATCATCTCATCTCCCTTTAAAGAAAGTGGCACTTCCAGAGGGGAATTAATATCTTGTGTCTCAGGATGATGCAAACTGTTCCCTGTGTATACCTTCCTCACCACTCTCTGCAGAGGAAGATTAGACAAAAAACTTTCAGACATCAAAAATTTGATGAAACGAACCTTCACTTGTGCACCCTCATGAACTGAATYGAGCAGACCAGAGTGTAATCTCAGAATAATCACTTTCTCATTGATTTCCTTGGAGTCACTATGGTTATGTAGCAAAATAGGCTCAGATACACAGACAAAGCATCACAGGTGTGTTGCACCTATCCTGTGCTGAGGTGCTAAAAGAAGTAAGTGCATCAAAACCCAACAAAAAATAGCTAATATGAAGATAAAGCCAAGAAAGCAAGAAAACAAGCAAGCAAAAAAGTGTGATARTGGAGCAATGCAAATCACACATTTCTCTAGGCTAAAAACATATTTTTTCAGTTACTGAACACATCTTTGGTTGAGGTGTTATTTAGCAGTTCAATTTCTCTCAAATTTACAAGAATTCTTTCTGTTCTACATCCAGCTCAATCAAGTCACAGCTTACAGGAAGCAGTTATTACCTGGTTTCTTTTCCTCACCCTGGCAATTCAGAAGAGCTTCAATACTGACAGATTCAGCCATCTGAGGATGACAGGAGGAATCATCAACTATCCTAGAGGCAGAAACAATAAGCACCTTTGCATTCTGCAATGGTTTGAAAGATATTTCTATAAGCAGAAAGATTTTCACTATAGGTTAAGAATATTATTGCAATCTTAACCAAAAAGATATCTCTTCTGAACTGGGCTCTGTATATTGTATTTTCTTGAAAATCACCATTACTTTTGTTTCTACAAAGCTGGTACACAACAAAGCCGTTACAACTCAATAACAATAAGAGATTTTCCATGATCCAAAAGACAACTGGATTTGCAATGGTACCTGCAAATTATTAACTGCCAGAAAGCCCTAGGTAAGACTGAGCTGATAGAAATGTCTGCATACAAAATAAAATAGAAGATGTCTCTGTAATGTTGATATGCAGTATATACGTTTGCTCTAGTCCAGTGTTTGATAATAGCAAAAGGAATGTCTCCATTAACTCAGGCTGCACTGCATGCTCACATTAGCATACTGTCTGTTCAATCATAGAAAACAAGAGTTGGGTTATTTTTTTTTTCCTTTTGTAGTAGGGAGGATCAGGATGCATGTATTTGCAAGGAGAGCAATGCCTGTAAACAGCAAAGTGCTTATGAATGTATAGTCTTTGTGAATTTAAGAAGTTTCATTGCATTCAGTAGAAACTAAGCCACCCATGCTTCAGTTATTTGTTGAATTTTGGGCAGGAGATGGACAAAAACTATGAAAATTTGCTTTATGCCCATCAGTTRCACAGATCTAGTCCTCTTATCTCTATATATTATTGTACTTTCTAATTAAGTCCCTAATCCAAAGACACATATTTTAATATAATTTGTTTATAAAATATCATGGCATTTTAGATGAAAAGTCAGTGTTAACTGAACATTGTAGAATTTAACAATTAAATAAAGGACTGCATTGGACCCATCTTGCAGGGKGTTCAAATTGAAGTCTATTATGTCAAAAGAGGAAGAAAATATCTCTCTGAAGCATGTGCAGTGTTACTTTTTGAATGYTTATGTTCCTAATCTTCACAGTGAACTTTGCAGCCAGCCTTGTAACTTTTTCCTACCTGTTTAGGGAGTCATCATCAGATCTGTCAATGTTAACTCAGTAAAATTAACAACAGTGATAATAGAAAGCTTCTCATTATGAACTGATGAAAAATAAATCTGTACATGTGGAAATTACCTATATTCACATTTAATAATAAAGAATTTCAGTTCAATAATAAAGCATGGCCTGGTTTTAGAAGAAAATAATAGTGTACAGATCACAAAAAAAGAGAAGTTACATGAGTGAAATCTTGTGCCTGTATCAAACTTCCCTGAAGCCCCTGGGAGTCTGTGTGGGTTTAGATCACTGCGTAGCCTTCTCATTGTGAAAACAGAGTTTTAATGGATTCCCTTTAACAGTAYGCCAAAGCCCACAATTTTCTTATGGACAACGTGATCATTAGGCAGAGATCCACTGTTGTCTGTTTTCCCACAGTTATTAAAATGACAAAATGTTTTATTAAAATGGGATTTGCACTGAGCCAAGTCATAAAACCAACTAGAGACAAATGGACCTCTAAGCCTTTTTATCTGAATATCTTTTGTCTGCTGACTATAGCAAAACTAACATTAATTTTCATTTAAGCCCACAAAGGGTAAATAAAAAATCCATATATTTTACATCTGCAGATGATATTATTTATTTTTTTCTTGTGTATGGAGACTTGCAAATCTTTACAAATTGTATATGAAGAAGAAAACCTATCTGCTGTAGTAAAGCTGATAAGCCTCAAACAACATGTCTATGTGTTGAAAGATTTTGCAATAATCSTTTACTTTCTATATATAACAAATTCTAAATGCAGAGCTAATGTGGTTTTTTGGCTTAGCATTATACAGAAAATTCTTTCAGGTTTTTTGGTCACTGAGGTGAAAAAGTACACAAGTTAGGAAATGTGATTTTTTTATGAGATTCAAAAGAAGTGAAATATAGTGTTTTGAGTAAACAAAGTACTTTGCTTCCTTTTCTTCCTGTAGTCCATGCTTTTTGTTCTGAGAATCTGCAGTCATTAACTCTCTGTGTACTGCTCTCAGCTGAAATGGCATTTARCTTGATATGACAGTGCTTTAAAATAAAGCTGCTGGAGGAACTTCAATCCATCCCACTCCTACCAGGCTGACGCCAGTGCCAGCAATAAACAGCCTGGAAAGGGATCACTGTCAGCAGGAGAGAACTTTCCGAGAAAAAAGGAATTCCAGCCACACCATCCAGTAACTCAGCTTCACTGGGGATCCAATGTTAATATCTGCATGCAAGTGCACAGAAGCATGGGGAATAAACAAGAGGAGGCCGATGGTTTTATTGGCCAATGGAGGCCAGGAAGAAGATCCAAGGGCTGAAGCACTTCACAGACYGAGAGGATTGGGGYTGTTCATCCTGAAGAAGGCTCCAGGAAGACCTTGAGGCACCTTCCAGTACCTAAAGGGGGCTAGAAGAAGGCAAGAGTGGGACTATTTACAAGGGCACATAGGGATAGGACAGGCAGGAACAACTTTTTTTTTTTAAAAAGAGGGTAGATTTAGATTAGATGCTAGGAAGAAATTCTTTATTGACTGGTTGGTGAGGCAGTGGAACAGGTTGCTCAGGATTGTGGATGCCCCATYGCTGGAAGTRTTYAAGGCCAGGTGGAATAGGGCCCTGAGCAACCTGGTCTAGCAGAAGGTGTGATTCATGATTCATTCATGGTACATTCAATGGTTCTATAAAAATACATAAACTTGGCATCTCATTTGTTTTTCTTCCACTGAAACAAATGATTGTAATCAGGGCAGATTAATTAAAAGTTGCATTTTATATTCCCCACTTTCTGATGCCATAAATAGTTTTATGCACCAGAATATGGCGAGTATAAAAAGTATTACTTCCTCTTTTTCTTGGTAGTATAACCTGTTTTCCTTCATCAAGGGATCACTCCTGGCCAAGCAGGTCAAGCCACCTAAATATATGTTCCTCCTCTCATATTCAAAGCCTGAAGCAAACCATTTGGTCTCCCACAAATAATTTTCCTTATCAAGAAAATGGTTTGGTTCTAGATTAGGGCACAGGGAGAACATGTWATGTGAATGTGATTTAGCCCTGCAGCCAAACAGGGAGTGAAACAGCTGAAAGGTACATCCACACCGAGCCTCTTTCCCCTCATTTCCAGCCTTGTAAATGTGTAGTGAACATCATCATGCAAATCACTGAATAAATAAGTGAAGCATACTGCCTTGCCTTTGTTGAAGCATCCCTTGAATCACGCCARGTTCTTCTCACTGTTGCTGGAGACGTTATTGTGAAGAATAAAAGCTATAAATGACAATATGCTAACTCAGGATGTTTGGAAACTAACCTGGACAAACTAAAATACACAGCAGCTTAGAAGGAACAAGGCATATTGGATATCTCTGAAAAGTGAGGGGATAAGACAGAACAGAATACTGAAATACTCAAAGACTCTGCAGCAGGTTTGACTACAGACTTAGGGGCTAATGTTGTAGTGCATTTAAGAGTTAATATTCTCCATTAAAAGAAATTTTAGGCACAATGAAGACAGTAATACTCTGTGCATAAGTCCTAAGGCACAAGAAAATAAATATAGAAGGAGAGGCTACAACCGCTGTCAGCACAATGATAGTGAATATATAAGACAGAGAAAGAATGTTATTTGAAGAAAGAACTTACTTTGTTCATTCAATGTGATACACATTCAAATACTCTTTTTGCTAAAAACAAGAATACCTGTCATGGCTGTTTTTCTTCTATATTTCTTCATGTTGAAAAATTGGATATAGAACAAAAGTTATATTAGATTCATTGTAAATCATAGGAGTTTGGTTTTTTTTCTGAACTGAAACAATATTGATATTTTTACAACAAAAGCACTATTTTAAAAGATCCCAAAATATTATCAAAATCAAATCAAATTCTTGTTTTACTTTTGGCATTTGTTACACTTTTATTTAACATTTCCTTTTTTAAATTTAGGTTGACTTTTAAATGAATAATGGGGGTTTAAAAAAAAAAATTCCTGTAATAAGTTTCTTAGGAACAATGTAAAGGAGAGATAACATGAAGTTTGGATGAAAGAAGTATTAGGATGAAGGGGAAGTATTAGCTCTTGCCTCAAAGCTGAAGCTTTTAAGAGGGGTTAATYGTGAAGCTGATGAGGGAGATTTTGTTGATACATTAGCTTGGATTTCAAGAATGCAGTAGCAAAAGCCTGTTTCAAAGGCTCTTACACAAGCCAAGCAACCACCAGAAGAAAGTATAGGTCTTTAAAGAGGTAAATAATTGATTAAAAGATAAGAAACAAAGAACATTATGTCCTTGTTGTGGAGGCAGGACACTACTGGATACCTGCAGAGATCTGTGCTTCAATCTTTGGGTTATTCAGCTGAAAAAGAGGGTGAAAACCAAGATGAGAACAACAGCTGCAAAGAAAGTTTGCTGATGATGCCAAGTTTCTCACAATTTTGAGATGGTGCACAAATTCTGTAAAGAAATGGCAAAGACTCTTGGGAAAGTGAGTGACTGGCAAAAAAAAAAAAAAAAAAAAAAAGCAGATGAAATTAAGTAGGCTTGAAATGTAGGTAAATGCAAAGTGACACTCTGTGGCTTCGCATGTACAATGTTGGGATATGAGCTGTCATCACTGCTCCTGAGTGAGACCTCAGGGACCTAGGGCTCACCCTTGCAAACAATTTTGTTAAATAC